>NC_046157.1:36242957-36248123 GCF_011064425.1 Rattus rattus | reverse complement strand
TTTTTTTTTTTTTGCATGGAGGCAGTATTTTCCCATTGCTCCTAGTCTGGTGTATTTCACATTGCACTGATCACATGTTCTCAAATGAAGCTAATGTTCTAATGCTTACATATTTATATTAACTTGCATTCGGCTTCTTCAGGGGTCATATATTATTTGTCTCATTGCAACTGCATAAACAACGCTTTGAGTTGCAAAGCATCATCTATAATCTGATGGAAACAATCAGCATCTACAATCACATGATTGTCCATTAGCCAGAACCAGGTTATGTCCCTGCTGGCCTTCAGAGTCCTATTTTTTATTTTTGTTGGGTCATGCTGTGAATCATGGTGATTCAAGCTGAGCTTCAAACCAGCTTTCCCCATACAATCTAGACCACTAATGGTTTCTCATTGAAAGCAATGGTAAAAACCTTTTGCCTATTGTAAACAAATTATAAAACAAAACCTCATGGAAACTGGTAGTGCATAATCACACTTAATACAATTCTTTTATGAAATAATTAGAATTAGAACAGTTTTTGAATTTCAAAAAGTGCAAATGTGAAAACAGAAATTCAAAAATTCAGCATAGAGGCCATTGTTACTTCATGTGCCTTTGTTTCCAGAGGATAAATATAATACTGTATAGAAATACACACCACAGCCTTTGGCTGCAGTGATATTCCACAAAAAGTTGATCTGCAAGAAGCTAATATTGTAAATAAATCAAATGTTTGTATTTTAAAGGATGATGAATGACAGTTTTTGGGCTTATTTAAGCTTCCTGATTTTTAAAACCTATATAGCAGGATACATTAGCATGATGTGGCAACATGTGGGCACTGATTTAGGAAGGGATCTCTGCATACAGGAGAGAATGAATCAAATCTCTTATTTTAAAATCAGTTGGTAAACCCCTCGTTTCCACCTGCCCTGCACGGTTTTCCATGGAAACATAAAGCTCTATGGCTTTGGGACTCATAAAATTGCCTGCAGATCCTGTCACATCCTATAATATCACAGGTAGGAAGAAAGAGTGACCACAAGGACTGAAATAAGAGGAACTCATATCTCCAATTACTATGCCAAATATTATGAATATGATTGCAAACCTATAAAGTAAACCTATACATGTGTGTATGTATGTGTGTGCAGGGTATGTGTGTGCATCACAGTAACGATGTGTGGAATGTGTGCATGTGTTTGCATTCACTGGCTGCATGTGCATGAACTAAATGTGTGTGTGTGTGTGTGTGTGTGTGTGTGTGTGTGTGTGTGAATGTATATGTTCACATCCTCTTGGCTTTGCAAAGAGACAGGAAGGAGAGTTAAGAAGAATGACGGAACAGAAAATCAAAAGAGAAAAAATAGAGGACAATAAAAAGACTCCAGTTCCATAAAAGACAAAGGATTGGATTGTGTCCTAGTTGTCGGTAACTAGTAAGAAAATTATTCAAGCACACACAGTTCTTTTTTTTTTTTTGATTTTATTCATTTATTATATATAAGCACACTGTGGCAATTCAGATACACCAGAAGAGGGCATCAGATCTCTTGCAGATGGTTGTGGTTTCTCACCATGTGGGTTTGGGAATTGAACTCTGACCTCTGGAAGAGCAGTCGGGTGTCTTTAGCCGCTGGAGCCATCTCCAGCCCCTCTTTATTCTTCATATGCTGAAAATATTTTAATTTATTGTTATTCAGGTTTGTTCATACGCTGAAATGTAGGCATCAGATTTCGAAAATGTCGACATTGAATATATTTACAAAATACAATGAAAAAGATAGAAAATTGTTATGAAAAAAAAAATCTAACTTTGTAAATCAAATGAAGCAAACCCCTGGTTCATCTTTTAAAAAATTTCACTAGCAAAAATTTACATGAAACGCAGAAATCAATATGTCACATTCATGCTCATAAAGTTCTTCCTTAAGTACACAAAGCAGTGGAATATTTGAGTCACCAGCAAAAATTCTCAGCCCAGGACAGTCCCATAATGTGTAAGTAAGTGGCTCTGTTGAAGTTTACTTAGTGTCATGTTTTTCAAACTTTATTCTGCTTGTTGGTGATTTCACTGTTTAAAATCACTCCGGGTACAGTGTGTTGAAATACTATCCGGTTTCCAAGTACAGAAGGCTGTTTGTGTGTTATAAACAAAGATAAGTTTCCATTCAGACTGACTTCAATGCCATAGCCTGGGAAGAACTCAATAGTACAAATCAACATACACTTTCTAAAGGTACTTTAACAGGAGGAATAAAGAAAAAGAACATATAAGCTCAAGTTATATTTGGTAAATAGACTAATAGAGCCCCAAAGCACACAGAACCTAATCTTATATTTCCCTTCAGAGAAATGGTGCAGAAGTCCCCAGGGGCTGTAGTCTGTAATTTAGTGCTTATGGTAAATTACAGAACATGGCATTTCAAATAATGAGACTTGGCTGTATTTGTTATGTATAATTTATCTGGAGTAATATGTATAATATATGAATATGTTTATATAACATATATAATATAATATAACCAAGAGCATTAAAATATTTGAATGATAGTATAGTTACAAAATATCATACCACGGCCTTTGAAGTTAAATTAAGAGAGGTGCTAGTTAGTTGAACTCCCCACTCCTCCCATCCTGTGCTTGTCCATCAACCCAGACTCTGTTTCCTGGACATTTGTGACTACTAACAAATTGCCCTAAGGATATTGAAACAAGGTTTGAGAAGAAGCTTTTATAGTGTGTTGAAGAGCCAAAAAGCTAACCCCGGGTGAGCAATCCCAGGAGATAAAAGTCAACTTTAGAATAAAACTTGTGAAAAAAAATTAAACTTGTAATGTAGGAGCTGTTTAAACTCTATTTGTTATATAATTTAAAAAAGTTTTTTTTTTTATATATATACACTAGAAAACAACCAAAAATTAGAATTGTAACTACTAACTTCAAGAAAATAATCATAATTTTGTTCTTATTGCCGTGAGATTCCCCAAATGTAAGGTAATTTTCATCAGTATGTGGTATTGAATTTTTGGATAAAAGGTGGGAATGTATTAAAATTGCTATATTTGGAATCCTCTGGTTAGTTAGAAAGACAGTTTGTAATATTATATATTCAAGCTGAGGTTGAGATAAATATTCCTTGTTTTAGTAGGAAGTAGTGGAATGAGCATATGTCTTGAGAACAGAAACTGACATCTACATTCTTAGGCTGGAGAATCAATCTAAAATTTAATAATCTGCTGGTTAAATTTTCAGCTTGACACAACCTCAAGTTGCCTGGGAAGAGAGAAGCTCTATTGAAGAATTGTCTTGATCAGATTAACCTGTGGTCATGTCTCTGACAGATTGTTCTGATCCATAATTCACACAAGAGGGCCTAGCCCTCTGTGGGTGTCACCATCTCCAGGAAGGTGGCTATATAAGGAAACTAACTGAGCATCAGATAGACAAAAGATGAGTAAGCAGGCTCCCCCTACTGCAGATCCTCTCTTAAGTTCCAATTTGAGTTCCTCCAATAATTCATGACCTAGGACTTGTAAACTAAAATAAACCCAAGATTGGTGAGGCCTTTGATGTTTAATTCTGTTGCTGTGGTAAAACTCTCTTTCACAAAAATATGAATAAATAAAAATAAATAATCTTGCATTTTGTCTTGGGCCAAGTCTGCACATCTATGAGTTCTCAGGATTCTTAGAGCTGCTTGAGATGAATCACTCCATTGAAGAACAGTACCCAGAGCTCTATTCCCAGGGATATCCTGATCCAGTGGTCCTGGATAGGACTAGGTGGTTTGACTTTTAATCAAGAATACAAGAGGTCCCCGCCCGCAGCAGCCCCCTGCTCCCAGAACCCGTGGGAGAGAGACCTCACCGCCTGGTCAGTGTGGGCACTCCTGAGGCTGCAGAGCCCGGAAGGGCCCTGCAACAGGCCCCACCCCTGCCCCACATCCCCTGGCCCAAGAGGAAACTGTACAAGGCCTCTGGGTTTTTTCCTGTGGGGAGGGGCCAGGAGCGGCAAGGCCCTGCCTGAGACCCGGAACCTGAAGGAAACAGACCGGATAAACAGTTCTTGCACCCAAAATCCCGTGGGAGGGGAGCTAACCCAGAGAGGCAGACACCCCTGCGAAACCAGAAGAGACTGTTTCTGCACATTACTGATTCAGAGGAAAACACCAAAATACATCTGGAACCCTGGTTGCACGGAGGCTCCCAGAAGAAGGGGTGGCAGATCTTCCTGGTCGCTACCGCGCGGAGAGCCCGTGGGCAGCACCCATGAGCAAACTTGAGCCTCGGGACCGCAGGTAAGACTAACTATCTGCTGCAAGAAGCGGCCTGGCGATCTTGGGACACACGGAGGCAGAATTCCTCTAGGACGGCACGCCCAAGCTGGCTGAAGTCCCACACCCGAGGATTGTGCCTGCAGCAGCTCTGCTCCCAGAACCTGGGAGAGAGACCTCACCGCCTGGGTCAGGTGGGCACTCCTGAGGCTGCCAGGCTAAGAGACCCTAACACTGCCCACCCCTGCCCAGCATCCCTGGCCCAAAGGAAACTGTATACAGTTCTGGGGTTCCTGGGGAGGGCCCAGGAGTGTGGGACCCCTGCCTGAGACACTGCCGAACCTGAAGGAAGCAGACGGATAATTCTCTGCACCCAAATCCGTGGGAGGGAGAGGCTTAAACCTTCAGAGAGGCAGACACCCCTGAACCAGAAGAGACTGCTCTCTGCACACATTACTGATTCCAGAGGAAAACACCAAAATACATCTGGAACCCTGGTGCACGGAGGCTCCCAGAAGGGGCGGCGCAGATCTTCCTGGTTGCTGCCACCGCAGAGAGCCCGTGGGCAGCACCCCGAGAGCGAACTTGAGCCTCGGGACCACAGGTAAGACCAACTTTTCTGCTGCAAGTGACCTGCCTGGTAAACTCAAGACACAGGCCCACAGGAACAGCTGAAGACCTGTAGAGGGGAAAAACTACACGCACGAAAGCAGAACACTCTGTCCCCATAACTGGCTGAAAGAAAACAGTAAAACAGGTCTACAGCACTCCTGACACACAGGCTTATAGGACAGTCTAGCCACTGTCAGAATTAGCAGAACAAAGTAACACTAGAGATAATCTGATGGCGAGAGGCAAGCGCAGGAACACAAGCAACAGAAACCAAGACTACATGGCATCATCGG
>NC_046157.1:36003693-36242857 GCF_011064425.1 Rattus rattus | reverse complement strand
TAAAAAATGGGTTCAGAGCCAAATAAAGAATTGAAGAAAGGAGAAGTTTAATGGTCAGAGAAACACCTAAAGAAATGTTCAACATCTTTAGTCATAAGGGAAAATGTAACCAAAACAACCTGAAATTCCCTACCCCACAATTGTGTGAGAATGCTAAGATCAAAATCCCAGGTGACAGCAATGCTGGCGAGATGCGGAGAAAGAGGAACACCTCCATTGTTGGTGGGATTGCAGACTGGTACAACCATTCTGGAAATCAGTCTGGAGGTTCCTCAGAAAATTGGACATTGAACTGCCTGAGGATCCAGCTATACATCTCTTGGGCATATACCCAAAAGATGCCCCAACATATAAAAAAGACACGTGCTCCACTATGTTCATTGCAGCCTTATTTATAATAGCCAGAAGCTGGAAAGAACCCAGATGCCCTTCAACAGAGGAATGGATACAGAAAATGTGGTACATCTACACAATGGAATATTACTCAGCTATCAAAACAACGAGTTTATGAAATTAAGAGGCAAATGGTTGAACTGAAAATATCATCCTGAGTGAGCTAACCTAATCACAGAAAGACATACATGGTATGCACTCACTGATAAGTGGCTATTAGCCCAAATGCTTGAATTACCCTAATTGCCTAGAACAAATGAAACTCAAGACGGATGATCAAAATGTGAAGGCTTCACTCCTTCTTTAAAAGGGGAACAAGAATACCCTTGGCAGGGAAGAGAGAGGCAAAGATTAAAACAGAGACTGAAGGAACACCCATTCAGAGCCTGCCCCACATGTGGCCCATACATATACAGCCACCCAATTAGACAAGATGGATGAAGCAAAGAAGTGCAGACCGACAGGAGCCGGATGTAGATCGATCCTGAGAGACACAGCCAGAATACAGCAAACACAGAGGCGAATGCCAGCAGCAAACCACTGAACTGAGAACGGGACCCCTGTTGAAGGAATCAGAGAAAGAACTGGAAGAGCTTGAAGGGGCTTGAGACCCCATATGTACAACAATGCCAAGCAACCAGAGCTTCCAGGGACTAAGCCACTACCTAAAGACTATACATGGACTGACCCTGGACTCTGACCTCATAGGTAGCAATGAATATCCTAGTAAGAGCACCAGTGGAAGGGGAAAGCCCTGTCCTGCTAAGTCTGAACCCTTAGTGAACTAGACTGTAGGGGGAGGGCGGCAATGGGGGGATGGGAGGGGAACACCATAAGGAAGGGGAGGGGGAGGGGATGTTTGCCTGAAAACCGAAAGGGAATAACACTCAAATGTATATAAGAAATACTCAAGTTAATAAAAATAATAAATAAATAAATAAATAAATAAATAAATAAATAAATAAAAAAAAAAAGTTGCCCAGATTGGAAGCTACCTGGTTTCTGTTTGCTTGTTTGTTTTACCTCACTAAAAATTGAAAGAAATACCCATTCAAAGCCTCTGATCTTCTCTCAGCCATGATTATAATGTGAAAGATACTTGAAAAGGAAACTATTTTTCTTAGAAGATTATTAGTCTATACTAAAATTTTGATTTATATCTAAATCAAGTGGATGGGGGCTGTAGATAACAAAATAGGGTTGATAGAGAAATTTTCTCTTGATTTCTCC
Organism: Rattus rattus; assembly: GCF_011064425.1. Taxonomy (NCBI): domain Eukaryota; kingdom Metazoa; phylum Chordata; class Mammalia; order Rodentia; family Muridae; genus Rattus; species Rattus rattus. The sequence goes on along the minus strand of NC_046157.1, from coordinate 36,241,234 downwards.
ATTAAAAATTATTTCAGCATGTGAAAACTTCAGCAGGGACATAAGCACTATTCACAATCATGAGAAGTTTGAAAATATATTTTTGTAACCTGACCTTCTTTTACAAAAATGGTGACTGACACACAGAAATAGTTCAGTTAAAATAATTTTGATTATTTAGTGATATTATCTTCCTTATTTTTACTTTTTAAATTCAAAACTACAATTTTATGTTTTATAATTTTTATTAAGTTTGATCTTTGATTGGAGAAAAGTTGAAAGAAGCTGAGGAAGAGGTTGGTTCCCTGGGGAGACCAGCAGTCTCAGCTGACCTGGATCCCCAAAATCTCTCAGACACTGAGCCACCTGCCAGGCAGCATACACCAGCTGATATGAGGCCCCGGACACATAGAGCAATGGACTGCCTGGTCTGGACTCTGTCAGAGAAGATGCAACTAACTCTTTTTTTTTTTTTAATTAACTTGAGTAATTCTTATTTACATTTCGAATGTTATTCCCTTTCCCGGTTTCCGGGCCAACATCCCCCTAACCCTCCCCCTCCACTTCTTTATGGGTGTTCCCCTCCCCATCCTCCCCCCATTACCGCCCTTCCCCCAACAGTCACATTCACTGGGGGTTCAGTCTTAGCAGGACCAAGGGCTTCCCCTTCCACTGGTGATCTTACTAGGATATTCATTGCTACCTATGAGGTCAGAGTCCAGGGTCAGTCCATGTATAGTCTTTAGGTAGTGGCTTAGTCCCTGGAAGCTCTGGTTGCTTGTCATTGTGATGCAACTAACTCTTGAGAGACTTGAGTTCCCAGGGAGTGGAGAGGCCAAGTGCCGTAGGGATTGGGTAGGGGTGGGTGAGGATATACTATTGGAGATGGGGACATGGCAGGGAGGAGATATGGGATGGGGAGTGGTAGGGTGCAGACTGGGAGGGGAATAAAATCTGGACTGTAAAAAAGGATTAAGGAATAAAAATAAGTTTAACAAAAAAGTTTGTTCTTTGATAATCATTTGCATGTATGAAATCCATATTCTTTCCTTTGCATGGTATCACAATTTAAGACACCATTAACTCCTGCCAGATAAGTGGTAGTATAAAGAAATTGTTTCCTGGAAGGAATAAAGAATGATTTGTGATGGCCTAACATATATAATGTCCCCTCAGATAAAGAATAACATTGTATACCTTTTTACGTTTCAGTAGATTGCTTTTATTATCAAAAGAAAGCTGATTCATTGAGAAAAGAAGGAAACAGATAGCTTTTCCTGGCTAGGATCCCTTGTCAACTTTACAGAGAGTCAGTGGATGAGGGTTACAAATATGTAAGATGATCCAAGGACACCTATGATACTTATGTTCAAAGGAAAAGCTTGCTAAAGGCATTTGAGTCAGAAAACATCTCGAGTACTCATCTCTCTTTTGTCCTAGCTACACCATAGTCTTACCTACAGTAAAATATTATGTATGTTGCAAAAGATAAACATACTATGTAGGATACGTTAGGTAAAAATGTAGCTACATTTAAATTGAATTAACTTTTACAAGATACTTGATATTCCAAAATTTAATACTTGATTACTAGAGACATATTAAATAGGTTATTATTCACTCTTTAATATTTCCTAACTAGTTGGCGATTGAAAGCTATTAGGACTGTTACCAAATATGCCAAATACCTGGGTGCTGGGACATCAGGGTCCTTTTTCTTCCACTGAATCATGCTTTCCTCCATTTGGTTTGGTTTGGTTAGTCTTCCCCCTTTTCATTGTCCTTCATTTCCACTGAACTACCAGCTTGCTGAGATCAAGACTGAAGAGTGACTCTGATGGTGGACACCTGTAATCTCACCAAGGAAATCTCAAGTTCAAGATCAACCTGACCTATGTGGTGAGATTCTGGACCATAAACCAAAGAAAACAAAAGGAAGAACAACATAAACCAGCCAGGTATAGCTGTTCATACCTGCAATCACAGCCTTTGGAAAGCTGGAAAAGGGAGCTTGCCATGAATTTGAGGCCAATATGGACTACAGAATGAGATTCTGTCTCAAACTAATAAAACAAAACAGAGCAAAGCAAAAGAAAAACAAATACAGATGTTAGAATTGGCTACGTGTGCTTTGAGGGGAGGTGGCTCTTCCAGTGTTCTGAGGAATTGGCTATCGGAGAAGACCTATGATTTGCCCACAGCGATTTGAAGTCAATGTTGAACTAGAATTGCTTCTCTTTTGTTCATGACTGAACACAGGTATTAGTATGCTTGACAAATAGTGGGTTCTTGTCAAACATGTCCAGGACAAATATATAAAAGATGTGCCTGCCATTGTGAGGGTGCAAAATGTGTCCTCTGGTATTTATGAACCAAAAGCACATGTTTACAATTAATTGTAACGTCCCCAAGACAGAGAAGATTATTTTCACTTGAGAGAGAAGGAAATTGATTCTCATTAAGGGGTAAAGCTGAGATGTCAATCTGTTCATTCTGAAATTGGCATCATTAATTTGCTGGTCCTCAATCCTATTTGATCTTATTTCTTCTGCTCTGTCTGTACACCAAGATGACCTGTGAAAACACGATTATGTTTGTCACATCGTACATCACTTATTTTCTTGTTCATGATCGCATTTCAAATAGTATGAACTTGCATGTACATACATATAAATACTTCCATTAATGCTCAAATTATGAAACATACAGATAAATTTATTTGCATGTACTTTATAATATTTTAAAGCTATACGTAAGTGTAAAAATGGTTGCTTGAAAAAGTGAATTATGACAAAATTTCTATTCAAATAAAATTATTCCATTTGCTTACTATTTCACTTCATGTGTGTTTTCAATTGCTTTGTATATCATTTTCAGAAACATATTTTACACTCACAAAATACAATAGGTACTACATAGTTCATACAAATTGTCTTAGAATAATGCCTCTTACTGTAAATCTACAAATATTATATTTTATTTCTGAATTCAAAAAATCATTTTGGAGATACAAGTTGATGTGCTGTAAAAACTAAAATCTGCTTGATATGCTACATTTTTAACAAGGGTAAAACCTTTCCTTGAAGCTTGGTGTTGTCCGGCTCTATACTGTTTGACTATTGTCTTCAGGGAGCAGGGTGAAGACTAAGAAAGAGCTTGTTTTCTTATTATTTAAAAACAGAAGGTCGGAGAGCCAAATCACCCTATTAAAAATGGGGTACAGAGCTAAACAAAATATTCTCAGTTGAGGAATATCGAATGGACGAAAAGTACCTAAAGAAATGTTCAACATCCTTAGTCATCAGGGAAATGCAAATCAAAACAACCCTGAGATTCCACCTCATATCAGTCAGAATGGCTAAGATCAAAATCTCAGGTGACAGCAGATGCTGGCGAGGATGTGGAGAAAGAGGAACACTCCTCCATTGTTGGTGGGATTGCAAACTGGTACAATCACTCTGGTAATCAGTCTGGAGGTTCCTCAGAAAATTGGATATTATACTACCCGAGGACCCAGCTATACCTCTCTTGGGCATATACCCAAAAGATGCTCCAACGTACAAGAAAGACACATGCTCCACAATGTTCATAGCAGCCTTATTTATAATAGCCAGAAGCTAGAAAGAACCCACATGTCCTTCAACAGAGGGATAGATTCAAAAAATGTGGTGCATCTACACAATGGAGTACTACTTAGCTATCAAAAACAATAACTTCATGAAATTTATAGGCAAATGGAATAAACTAGAAAATATCATCCTAAGTGAGGTTACTCAATCACAGAAAAACACACTTGGTATGCACTCACTGATAAGTGGATATTAGCCAAAAATCTCAAACTACCCATGATGCAATCTACATATCACAGGAAGCTCAAGAAGAAAGATGACCAAAATGCAGATGCTCCCACTCCTTCTTAAAAGGGGAAAAAATATCCATAGAAAGGGATATGGAAGCAAAGTTTAGAGCAGCGACTCAAGGAATGGCCATTCAGAGCCTGACACACGTGTGGTTCATATATATACAGCCACCAAAACTAGCTAAGATTAATGAAGCTAAAAAATGCATGTGGAAAGGGACTGGATATAGGTCTCTCCTGAAAGACACATCCAGAGCATGTCCAATACAGAGGTCAATGCTAGCAGCAAACCACCGAACTGAGAATAGGATCCCCTTGTGGGGAATTAGAGGAAGTATTGAAAGAGTTGAAGGAGCTTGCAACTCCATAAAAACAACAAAACCAACCAACCAGAACTTCCAGGGACTAAACCACTACCAGAAGACTATACATGGACTGACCCAGGGCTCCAACTGGATATGTAGCAGAGAATAGCCTTGTTGGGGCATGAGTGGAAGAGAAAGCCATTGGTCTTGCCAAGGTTGAATCCCCAGAGCAGGGGAATAAAGGGGAGGGCAATAAGGGGATGTATAGGGGGAATAACCGTATGGGGGAGGAGGAGGGGAGGGAATGGGGGCTTATGGACAGGAAACCAGGAAGGGGAATAACCTTTGAAATGTAAGTAAAGAAATATATAATAAAAAATTAAAGAATAATATAAAAAATAAAAACAGAAGGTCTTTAATGCAAAGGTAGATGGCTATTGTCTAAGGAGAAAGACACTCTGTACATGGTTTTGAAGCTCTCTGTACCTGGTGTTGAAGCTTTCTGTATCTGGTGTCAGTGACAATGACAACAGCAGATGCACTTTTTTCATGTGAGCTCAGTGTGGGCAGACAGAGTTGAAGGACTGACAGAGGACAGGCTTAATGAGATGAGTCCTACTGGAGACTAATGCAATTGTTGCAACCACCTTGGCTACTGACAGCCTTTAGGAGATGTTCTCTCCTCTCTCACCTAAAGAAAGGCTCTTTCCTTCTGGACATGTTTTCAAAATATTAGCAGACATAGGATGCATCTGCCACTGTATCTGAATTTTCTTGGAGAGGAAATGCATAGTGGAAGTATAACAAGCAGGCAACACGGTCTTTGCCTTCATTTACTGAATTTATACAAGTGGAAAGAAAAAACCTGAGAACAATGTGTTCATAAATAAAACCTTTAGAAGAAAAGTCTTACAATGTAAGCTTTTTTGGGGGGGTGGGAGGGGTAAAAGGTGGGAGAAGTCTCTGTAACTGGAATTTGGGTCTTTAACCAAATTGATACCTTATTCTTGCCACATTCCTTATTACAGATTTTCCTTTAAATTTATCTCCACCCCAAGATTTTGTTCTTACAAAGAATAAGAAACATGCATTAAGCTCTACAATACAATGAAAATCCCATATCCAATAGATATGGATCCACACCATGGATGGATGGCTTTTTAGGGAAGTTTCTACCCAAGAGTGACCCACAAATTCATTCTGCTGAATCCTTTGCTTGTATGGATTGTCAGGTGGCGAGCTCAGGAAGCCCAGAGTTGAAGAAATTCACTGACAGACAATTTCCTGGTCACACACATATATCTTCTCACAGCCTACAAGCCCCCAAACAGTCAAATAGTCCCATTTAGGTTTAAAGGGGCTGTAAACTACAGAAGTATATACATAGAGATTTGTTAAGGGCAAAAATATATGCCACAGACAGCCAGTTTTAGAATAATCCAACAGGAAGTAACAATATTTATGACAAGAGACATAGAGAAAGAATACTTCACATCTAAAAGCTGTTTATATTTTTTAATATTTTTGAAAAAATGCTTCTCAAAAATAAAGCATCAAAGACACACTCTTCTACCTATCAATGTTCATATTTAACTCTGAAGACAGTCAGTAAATTGTTAATTTCTCACAGAAAAAAAAAACTGCTTGGCGAAATGTGATCTGTTCCTTTCAATGTTGTTTGAAAGTTGTAGCAGGTTTTTATCCATTTCACTCTTCTTACCCAGTTCTTTGAGTTTCCATTTAATTTATCACATATACAGGGCACACTTTCAATATTCCTGTCCTCCAAACCATATCCTTCTTGCTAAATTGAAGTTCAGAACCCATTTCAGGGAAGCCTCTCAAGGGAAATTTTCCTCAATTAACTACAAGTTATTCTTTGATCCACCCAATCCCTTCCTTATCAGTCTCTGTCAGGACATTTCTTTGTATATATTCATATTCACTGAATACTGACCTATATCATCTTTTCTGACAGATTATAAAATTCTCAGAATATGAGTTAAATTTAATCTCAACTATACACTTTAGCCTCTTCCTATGCTGCGAAGCATTGGCAAATGCAAATGTCATGGACCTTAACACAATGACTTGAAATTCCTTAGATATATTTGGAATCTCATGATGACTGCACTAAATTCCTTGATTAATTTCTTCCTGTTCATCAAAGAAGAACACTTGAATGGATGAAAAATAAATCATTTAGCAGAGTAGGTTTTATAGCTATTTTCAGCTTTATAATAATGAAGGACAAATTGGGAGAAATGTTGATACTCAGAGACATTAATGTATTCAAAGGGTTCCAGAATGCATTGTGAATAATTCTAAAGTACAAAAGTAATTAACATTGAACAGCAAATAATAGAAATTATATTATCTCCAAAAAACAGTGCATGCCAAATGCAGTAGTGAGTCTCAGGAAGGCTGTTGCCAAGAGAGACACGCTATGTTTGCTTTTCAGCCATGGAAGCTTGCTAAAAAATTATAAAGCTCTTGTGGGCAGATTTAACCTACCCCTAAGTAGTTGTGAATATGCTGTATCGAGTTACAACAGAGAAGCACTTTTTCCTACTGACTTAGTCATACTGCAGTATTTCCTTACATTGAGTACTTTTATCTCATTTTTCTAAGATCATTGAAACATAGATCTAAGATCTATGAAACATTCTTTTTTCGAGAACAGAAGAGAAAAATAACAGTTACTTTCCACATATATTTAACTAGTAGCTCTTCCCTTAGAACACCACATTCTCTTTGTGTTTACAGCCGTTGTCTTAGTTCTACTCCTAAGAAATGTAATTTTAATTTGAGGGTAGAATTGTGCTTGCAGCACCTCCGGATTTTTCAGTGTAAAGGTGAAGATCTGAATGTAGGTTCTCGAGATTGAAATTCTTTGAAATGGCTAAATTCTTTCACCTTATGAACATATGGAAATCATATGAAATCCTACCAGAAATCAGTACTCTTTAGTTCACTTTGGGCACCTTAGCTTATGGAAGGAGAGTCAAGCAAATTCAACCAGAAGAGGTGTACATATGTGTAAACACTCAGATTTTAGTGCAATGATTATTCACCAGATTAACTGAGTATACAAATATGTGTGCACAAGTATGTATGTATGTATGTTTGTATGTATGTATGTATTTTTCAGCACTTTGGAATCGTTGATTTAATACTGATACAGAGAACATAATATAGATGCACATAGATGTTCATCTTTTTTGATTGACACCATATACTGCATAAAATTGTACATGGTTGCTGCTTTTTTCCATAAAGTATTATAAATTCATAAATATTCATTTGATCCTAATTTCTTCATCAAAATGTATTTCAAAATGCATGATTCATTCCTTCTCTCTGAAGATTTACAACTGCACATTGTTATCATGGGTAATTTTTTAAGAGTTTTGATGCTTGGGAGGTAACAAGAATCATTCCCTTAATATAAATTGACAAAATCAAACACTATATTATGAAATTATAAAATTTTGGATGAATAGTGCAATCATGGATAAGTGAACAGTGACTTTCAGCTAAGTTGTAACTTTTTTGAGGAAAACGCCTATTATATCAAGAATGTAAGAAACACAGCAGAAATCATTTATTTCAATCCTGAACTTAAATATACAGTGGAACTGCCATTGCCTGGACTGGATACTGCCCTGTTAGATTAAAGGTTGTTGAGAAGACCAGAGAGCAAGAGAGGTTGGCCCATGGGTACTCTAAAGAGAGCATGACAGCCCATGTGCAAATGGTGAACACACAGGTCAGAAGAAGCCATTATAGCTCCTGAAACAGAAGTTGTAGATGATTAAAAGCCAATATGTGGGTGCTGGGAAGAAAATCTGTATCGTTTCCAAGGCTAGCAAGGGTTCTTAACTGCTGAGTTGTATCTCTAAACATTCATATTACTTTCTATATACTCACAGAACCTTATTTTGATAAAAGCTTCTTAAATTCATTTAGAGTGGAGATATAGTTCAGTAGACAGAATGCTTAGCTACAGTACACAAAGCCCTGAGTTCAATCCTCAGAACATAAAGGGATGCACACTCCTATGCTCCCAGTACATGGGAGGTAGGGACAGCAGCATCATGAGTTCAAGACTTCTCTCAAAAATATAATGTTTGAGGCTAGCCTATACTTCTGGAGACTGCCGTCTTCAAAACGAAAGACTAAAAGACTCACTCTAAACCAACAAATGTATTTACTCATCCTAGTATATTCCTTTGGTCTACTAAAGCTTGTAGTTTTTTGATGGAGTTTGTGTTGTGTTTTCTTCATATTACACAACATCCCACTTTCTTTGTTCATTACATAAAACCACTCTATTGTCAATGACGTATAGAGAGGTCTACTTAGGAGTTTGGAGGTTAAGGAAGTATAGACAGGAAATCCACAGAAATCCTGATTTCATGTGCAGAGGACTGACAGGATTGGAGGAGTGTTCTCTGGAAGGAAAGGGAAATGATGTGCACAGTTCTGGTTGGTGCAGGTTGCTAGGAATATGAGTCTCAACAAAGCAAGTATCTCGTTGACGTCATGAAGTCTGCTGCACTTCACAATGAGGAAATTAGAGCAATGGCTCCAAGTCCTTACTTGTTACCACTTAAGAAAGTTTGGAAATACAAATTCAAAACGACAAAGCAATCAGAATATTAAGATTCTGATAATAGTAACTACTTTTACATTTTGAGTGTAAAAATACCATGACTAATAGCAACTTAGGGACCACTACCAAAAGACTATACATGGACTGACCCAGGGCTCCAACTGCACATGTAGCAGAGAATAGCCTTGTTCGGGAACCAGTGGAAGGGAAAGCCCTTGGTCCTGCCAAGGTTGGACCCCCAGTGCAGAGGAATGTGGGGGGGCAATAAGGAGGATGTATAGGGGAAATACCCGTATGGGGGAGGGGGAGGGGAGGGTTGGAGGTTATGGACAGGAAACCGGGAAGGGAATAACATTTGAAATGTAAGTAAAGAAATATATCTAAAACAATTTTTAAAAACAACTTAGGGAAGAAAGAATTTATTTTTGTTTATAATTCCAGTGGGATAGGGACCACTAAGAGTGGAAAAAGGCACGGCCCACCCTCAATAGAATGCTCTGTTTAGCAAGGCTCCATCCCTGAAGGTTCCTCCGTATTCGCAAATAGTGTCCCCAACTGGTGGACAGTATTCAAATGCCTGAGTCCATGGGGACATTCAAAGCACCAAAGAGATTTTTGCATTTTTTCTGTTGGTCATTTTTATTATTCTCTAATCTGCTTGTCTGTGATGATTAACATCGTTGTAACTATTATCTGCCGTTTATTCAGTTAGGAACCTTATGGTTCATGCAATAAGCCAGTCTTAGATAAGAGACAGCTTAAGATATAGGAAGTTCAGAAGCATTAAGTAAACACTGAGTTTTAAGTGGCTAATAGTGTGGTCTCAACTCACCTCCCTCAAACCCTCCCCCCCAAAAAAAAGAAAGAAAGAAAGAAGGAAAGAAAGGAAAAAGAAAGAAATGAGATAGTAAGAAAACAAATTTCAAAAGAAGATAACAAGCAAACAAACAAAAACTCAGGTTTATTTGTGATTCCCTGATTTTAGCAATAGACTATGCCTACAAAAGTAAGTTCTGTTCTCTATTCCAAAGTTACTGTAGTGTCATTCATTGAGAGTGACAGTTAACTAAGGTTACTTAGGGTCCAAGATAGAATCCACAAGTATTCCAAAATTTTTATGAGGCTTTTCATATCCTTTCACAATTATTTGAGTTCAGAAACCTGTCCCGTGGGTATCTAACTGTTTATTCTTTATGGTCATGACTTACACATTTTTCGTAGCTTTCCAAGGCCCTTGTCCACATTATGTTTCTCAGGAAGCTGGATAGATAAGCTTAGATGGACAACTGGGAGGAATTGCAACTTTAGTTTGATCTTCCCATGTTTTCAATCTCTGCACAAGTAACAAAACATAGATTGTGAAACAGGACTTAAATGAGTGTTGCTTATTTCATAAGCATACCCATATCAATGTTGCCTTGTTGGAGTCAGTACATTCAAGTAGGCAAGAGGCTCCATTTCATTGGCTAATGTTAAACTATACATTCATCGATAAAATTCAACTTGCAGTCATTTTTTAAAAATTATTTACCCTCCCCAGGCTTGTCTTATTGTTTCCATTGAGCCCAAAAGGATGGATAGATACCAAGAGTTCAAATAACAATTAATTCATGTAATTATTATATATAATCAAGAGTTGAAAAGTTTCAACTTACTTTTAGCAAATGAAAGAGCCAATTCTACCATATGAGATTAAGCTCTTTAGGAAGGGGTGGGTCTTCTATATGTTGTGTCTTTGACAATGTCCACTTGAAGTAGTTATTGAGAATATTTTGTTAAGAATTAGATTTTTAAATGTGTGAGGTTCCTATAATCACTACATAGATGTTTCTGTCAAGTATTCTATCTGAAACTTGAGGCTTGTTATGGAACTCACTCAAAGGACAAATGTAAGTTCCACAAAACTCATTGACACCAAGGCAAGCGTTGAACTGGCCTGGTTGAAGAAGACAGAAACCAGTGAACAGAGCCCTTTTTGAATTGCCAAGATTGTTTTATTTTTTCCTGAACACATTTTATAGATTATATATACAGTTTTTCATAATAACATATAACCATAAATAAGAAATAAATGTAGAATTATATAAAATATTCATGACTTGAAGTTATTTCATAAAATAAAAGAAATGAATATAAAATTGAAAATACAATTACTGTCTTATTAGTGTGATATACATAAACAAACATATGTAGGGAAGTGACTTATTGGCAGACTTAAGTTGTAAGACTGGGATATGATTTTATTAATGGTTGCTTATAATTTTTCTATAAGAAACGTGTAATGAATATTTACTTTTAAAAACCCAGACAATATAACTAATATCTAAGGTGGTCTGAAATTACACTGATTTCAAATAATACTAGTATACTTTGTCTTCAACTCACATTTAAAATAATGTATAAATTGGAAAATATGAAAAAATGAACCTAAGATAAGAACTTTTATCCTAATTATACTTTTTCTTTCCCTTTAATATCTAACTCTCCTCCTCTTCTTCCTCCTCTTCCTCCTCCTCCTCACTTTCTACTTGCTTTTTACTCATCGGTGAGCATAAATCATATACACTCATATATGAGCTGACAGGTATGCAAATACAGATTTAAATTCACTGTTTATTAATAATTCTGTTTGTTTATTATGCTCAAGGGTTTATATGATCCACTTTTCTATATTTTGTTATATCTCTAAACAACAAATCATTGAAATTGTACTATGATTTATTGATTATTATTTACTTTTCAATACTTGAAAAATACTCTGTCACACAGATTTGCTACAGTTATATTATCCTATGTTGAATGGCCTTGTCTTTCCATTCATTTTGTTTGGTTATGCTGAGGAAATTGTCAGACTTAAATTTCCTGTATGTAGTCCATGCTCTCTGATGCTTTGCTTTAAGGTTAGATTAATAAAGCCAGGGGTTTCTATATTGAAAGATAAGAACATCTTTAATTTTAACAGATCATATATTTCAAACTATCTGTAGAACTTTGATTTTACACTTGCCAGTCAAGTCTCCATCCTTCTGCTTTGCTGCAGGCCTCTTGAGTGTGATGCGATGTCTCTCTTTTATTTTAATTTGCATTTATCTGATTAGCAATGGATTTGAGCAACCTTTTCATATACTTGTCATTTGAAGATGCTCTGTGAATTGATTCTTTATCTTTTTTTCCTATTGAACTTTGATTCTCAGCTCAACACATTATCAGTGTCCTGTGTGTATTGCAGAAACAACCTTCTGTCTGTATTCTCTAGCACATGTATTTTTCTCAAAGCCTATTATATGCCTTTTTTTTTTGTCCCTGTTATCTTTCTTGCCAATTTATGTCCCTTAATCCTTACAGTTTCTGGATTTTTTTGGTCTTGCGTAAAAAACAAGGTCACATTTCATCACAGATATTCATATTGTCGCCTAGAATTTAACAAATGAAATATTACTGTTTTAATTTCTATAAGCATTCCCTATGGAACCTGTTTGTTCTATACCAAAGATAAGTTTGTTATGTTTTATAGCAGGCTGTTTGTTAGTTATGCATTTTTTTCCTCCGTGAACTAAAACATGACCTTTGACAAATATGAAATCTACTGGGTACTTGTATTGAATTCTAGGTTATTATTTTTTTCTTCCTATAGATTTATCTGTGTCACACTGATAACTTAATAATTTGGGTTTTTATATTTTACATCTATGTTATTTATTTATATTTACAAAATAATACAAAGTAACTGATATTTTATATAATTATATGGTTATATTGTACTTATGGTTATATCTTATTATTATGTGTTATGTGTATGATCTATGAAATATACTAAAAATTTTAAGACAATTTGTGTAATTCTATCCATTGTCATTTGAATTTCTGAGTAATATTGAAGAAGCCCACACATTCATTTTAAAGCAAAAATATTCTATTTTAATTTCCCAATAAAAAAGTTCATTTGTCTTTCCATTTGTTGAAAAAATGTTTTATATCAATCAATGAGATTATAGTTCTCTTCATGCACCCCAAGTTTAAACATTTAAAGAAGTCATCATATGGTAGTGACTCAGTTCCCCAAAATTTTGTAGGATCTGCTAGAAGTGAAGTTCACATAGCTGAGTTTATGTGTATGAAATTTTGTTAGTGTGTGTATGTGCTTTGTTAATGGTGTATATCCATTTTCCCTACATTGCAATCCACATACAAATTATGGGTTTTCCTTTTTTCTGCCTTTAATTACCCGAGTGTAGTTTGTTTATAAGCTCATATATCATTAGTGTGAACTTCTCTAGAGTCAATGGCCTTATGTTATCTTTCTTTACCTACTTTTATTAGTCATAATAGTCTTTTGTCCCAAACATCTTCATAAAATCAAATACTTATATGAACATTTAGGACAAAATATAAATCTGATATGTGGTACAGATGTGATGCCATAGTCCTTTCCTCTATCCTCTACCTCCATTCCTCTCTATCTACCTACTTTTATATCTGTACACAGGTGCTTTTCCTAAAATAGACAATGCATTTAACCAAAAGTCTTTATATACTTATTTTATTGATTGTCTAAGAAAAATAAGTATTTGGACCATTGTTCTCTAAGTTTAGGGACAAAATGATAAAATACTACTAAGAAAAAAATTCAACCAAGCAAATGAAGGTTTAAGGCATCAATAAGTGCACATCGAGGTATTTGATTACCAGAGGTTCTGATTGTGGACACACACAACTGCTGCAGGTGTAAGAGCAGCTGCTTCACTTGTAACAAAGTAACCACTTTCTTTTTAAAATGCTCGACTGATGCTGAGTTGTATTCAGGAATTGATCTGTCTATCAGAAATTAAAGGTAACTATGGACTGTGTAATTTATATGAATTAATAATACCAATATTATATTAATTGACATTTAGGCTTATATATTATAAAACTAATTTAGATAAGTGACCAATTAATGAGGTTTTCATCACCATTTGTCAGTTCCTGCACTATAAACATCCCTAACTTCAGTTATCAGGAAACATTTTAAGAAAGAAAAATTCTGGGCCCTAATTTGAATTCCTTGATGATGCTAATGAACTGTTGAAGACTGTATAAATTAAATTTCCAACCCCTTTTCTGTGAACTACTATGCATTTTATATTAGCAGCTCTAAACAGGGTTGGTGTTAATTCTTAAATTTGGAAGACACTACTGTCATTTAGTGAGTAGAAGTCAGGCGTGCTGTTGACCCTGGGTTCCTACAACAATGAATCATGCAGTCTAAATTGAAATACAAAATAGTTGTGATGCTGAGAAATTCTGCTTTTCAGAGATCTTGTGGAAACCAAGTGGAACAGTGCTTGTGAGGTGCTTGCAAGAGAGTGCCTAAGCTCTGATGAGCGTGTGAATGATCTTAGCATTACTGTTATTACACAGAGCACTTGGTATTGCTGTGCAAAAGGGTAAAATGACAGAGAGAGCTAAACTATGTGTATAAACAAAATGCCACTGGGATACTATTAAGGAAATTTTACTAATAAATGTCCAACCATTTACATCTAAATGTTTAGTCTTTCTCTCTCTCTCTCTCCTGAGAATGTTTTTTTTCTGGTCAATAAACCTTTCATCTGAGTTAGGAATCAAACTAAGCCTTTTAAAACAGCTCCATCAACATTCTAAAACAAATGATTCCCTAAATATCTATAGGGAGGTTCTTTCCTTTAAAAAAATGATCAAATATAGTGCCATAAATTATATGACATAATATATGAAACACTCTCAAGATAAGAAAAACATATGTTCACTGAGTTACTTTTGGATGACCAAACTGGCATGAATGTATGTACTGTCAAAGTCAATTTGATTTACAACAGAATCTTTTTGTTAATGAGAAAGTCCTGAGTTACTGAGCAAAAGAAATACATGTTTTAGTTAAAGTTTAATATTAGATTAGTCATCCCTTACTGAATTTATACTTAAACAATGGCATCAATTTGATCAATTAGAAGATATTGCAGTACCTATACCAAAAATACCCTTGGGAACCTATTGGAAATTCAACTTTTTGTGCTCCAGATCAGACAGCACCAGGACAGCGAGTCTGGAAGAGCAATGGGAACTTTACCACAGCTTTTTAGGTGCATCAGAGGCACAGTGAAGTCTCTGAGCAGCTGTTATGCTAAAAGAGAAAGTCAAAAAGACTAGCGAACAAAGAGGAAGCTGCCTTTTAGTGACTCCTAACACTGAATATTTCATAGGGTTTATTTTGCATTCCTCAAAATGTTGCGAACTAAATTTACTTTTGCCAGGACTCTTTTCATTGTGTCTGAAAAAAAGAAAAGCAAAATCCGAGGATTAATTTTCCCAGATTCCTGTCTTTTATTAGAACACACAGGGTATGTACTCACTGATAAGTGGATATTAGCCAAAAAGAAGCTCGGAATACCCACGATACAACTCACAGACAATATGAAGCCAAGGAGAAAGAAGTCCACACCAAAGTATGGATGCTACAGTCCTACTCAGAACAGTTCTACTCAGAATGAGGAAGAAAATGGTCTCGGGAAGTAGAAGGAGAGGGGAGAAAGGAGGGAGAAAGAAGAGGGAGGGAAAAAGTGGGGTGGTTCATATATAGGAGGAGATAGGGGAATCAGGAATTTGAAAGGAGATGTGTGGTAGTGAGGGAGGGGTAACTGGGGGTAGCCACTAGAAAGTCCCAGATGCCAGATGCCCAAGAGGTTCCCAGGACCCAACAGGGAGGATATTAGCCAAAATACATAACAAAGGGGAGATAGAACCTGTAGAGACCATATCCAGTGGATAGCTGAGGAATGAAGCCACCCTCTTATCTCAAAAATATTAATCCAAAATTCCTCCTGTCAAAAGGAACTGCAGGGACAAAGAGTGGAGCAGAGACTGAAAGAAAGGCCATCCAGAAACTGCCCCACCTAGGATCCAAACCATCTACAGACACCAAACCCAGACACCATTGCTGATGCCAAGAAACACTTGCTGACAGAAGCCTGGTGTAGCTGGCCCCTGAGAGGCTCTGCCAGAGCCTAACCAATACAGATGTGGATGTATGCAGCCAAACATCGGAGTATGAAGACCCCAATAGAGAAGTTAGGGCAAGGACTTGAGCTGAAGGGGTTTGTAACCCCATAGAAAGAACAACAATATCAACCAACCAGACCCCTCAATCCTCCCAAGGACTAAAGCACCAACCAAAGAGTACACGTGGGGGGACCCATGGCTTAGCTGAATAAGTAGCAGAAGATTGCCTTATCTGACATCACTGGGAGGGGAGCCCCTTTGTGGAGGCTTGATGACCCAGGGTAGGGAAATGCTAGGGTGTGATGGGTGGGCAGGCTGGGGAAGGACCCTCATAGAAGCATGGGGTGGGGAGTAGGGGATAGGAGTTTTGCAGAGAGGAAACTGGGAAGGGGGTAACATTTTATATGTGAATACGTAAAATAACCAATAAAAACGAAAAAGATTTGCAATCAATCTGGTAACAAGATGCTACCTACAGAAGATGGCACCCTTGCTTACCTAATGAGATGTTTTCCTGTTTAAAACATGTGAAGAAATGGATGAATTCTGGGTTTAAGCAAAATTCCGTTTGAGCTGATCTACCATAGTGGTCTTCAACACATGAGAATCCTCTTGCTTTTTTAAAAAATATTCTAATTGATTAAAAGTAGGTGAATTAATAGGATTTAGATAATACAAAAAAAAGTATGTAAGGCATAAATTATTTGGTACACATGGTTTAGAGAGATTAACCCACAAGGGAAGTAGATATTTATTGCTATTTGAAACATTTTCCCCCTACAAATGCCTCGAGGTGCCTTAGTGACATGGCACTAGAGAAGAGTTGTAACCCATGCATTTGAAATCTTATTGTTCAGACAAAAGTCACCTTATGTCTCCATCTCTGATACCTCAAACTTTCAAGTTCTTGCAACAATTTTATGAAAAGTGCTATTTTCATTGATATGGAGAACTAAGACAAAGAGAATTTGTTTACTCAAGTTGTGCACCTAGAGAGTGATAGGCACAGATAAGAAAATGGCAGAAGACACCAGAGCCTTCTCCTCAGCTATTATCCTGGGGATACAGATCCTTGGTTGAAGAATGGTTTGAGTTATTTTCTGTGTCTGCTGATCTGCTCCTGGCTTACAATTCCCTCAGTTTTCTCCTTCTTCCTTATGCAAGTTTAACCAATGCCCAGTTCTGGATGAGCCCAACCAGGGTTTTTGTTCAGGTGTCTGGTCGAGTAATTATTATGACAGGCAGGCAGCAGTGGAAACTGTTCCTAAGTATCAACACAGTAAAGAGTGAACGTGATTGTTGGGGGAGGGCGGCAAAAAGACCATAACAAGGATTAAAGAGCTGAAAGAAAGGGAATTAGGTAAATAAGAAATACTCAAGTTAATAAAAAAAAATAAAAAATTTAAAAAATGAAAAGTAAAGAGCTGAAGTCGGCATTAGGACTTTAGATGGAAGTAAGCACCCGAAGTGTTAACCTTCCCATTTGTATGTACTCTATAACCCATTAATCTCGAATTACAAATGGTTAGCTCTTGAAGACTTCAGGCAATATTGCAATATTTTTGTTAAATATTTATTTCTTCTGATCATATATTATGTTCCTAAAATGAGAGGAGACAAAGCGAGAGAGAATATATCTTTAATTTTTTAGTAAAATAAGTCGAGATTTCAATTTGGGATCTTTATTGTTTTGGATTAGAATGAATCCTAATGCCTTGGTTTCCAGATAGTATGGCATAAAAGAGTGTTCATCTAGTTTCAAAGAAACAAGAAAGAATCAGGGTCCAAAGATACACTTTAAGCACATTCCTTCTCCAACTGCACCACTACCTTTTAGATAAGCCAGTTATCAATAGATTAATGTATGGATGAGTTACCACGTTCAAAGATTCAATCACTTGTCAATCAATCTCTGATCACTGTTGTGCTGAAGATCTAGACTTCACTGTGTGAGCTTTTGGGAAACTTCATGTGCAAACGACAATGAGACAAATGACAAGCATTGCAAATTTTTAGCGATGGGTAGAATCTGAAAGAGTTGATGTCATAGAAGTTTTCCAAGGAGGAGTGGTTATCAGAGACCTGTCAGAGTAGAGTGATGGTCAACTAATTAATGGTTATGCTGGTATGGTTTGGTAGGATGGATCCAATCTGGTATTCTATGACATAAAAACAAATCAACCTAATTAGCAATGCTACGTAGTCATTTTAGTCAGTTATTATTGACAAATGCTGCTGTAGCCAAAGCAATCTGACAAGGTTCACACTGGAGACCATGGTTGAGATGAGACAAGCAAAGGAACCAGTGAAAAGGAGGAGCTGAATCTGATATGCAAATAGTACAGGTATAGGCAGTGTGGCAGACCATGTACCCGAGAGTGGAGTTATTGGGTATTACTTCTATACATCACACTAGAGTGAACAAAACAAATGAAGAGTTGCACTCTGTGCAGTAGGAACACTAGGGATTTTCTCCATTCATTCAACACACATTCTCTATAAATTAAGGCATCTAAGACACTTCTCCCCATCCTGAAAAACAACATCGAAGAAAACTGTCTATCCAAGCTCACTTCCAGGCTTCCAATGTATGTCAATAAACCCACATATATATGTCAAACAAGTGACTCTTTGTTAGTCTCATACAATGCAGTATCCGATATACATTTTTCTAATTTTTTCTTAGCTGAAGTACTCCTGACACATTTATGGATCATTCAAAATGGGCATCTTTTCTGAACAATTCATGTCAAATCCTGGAGAAGGAACAGATATTCAACTGGGGTAGGATGTTTTTAAAACTTAGAAGAAATATGGACATGACCTCATTCATTCTATCACTGTCCATGATTTTCTGAAATTCAGTTTTGAGATTTTCATTAATCTTCCTTATATAGAATTTTCAAATGCTCTTAGTGTAGTTCAAGAAGCAGAAAGACACATCAAAAGATTAATGTAAGCATACTTGTATAATAAAATGTGACATTCAATAAGCGCCCATTTATTTCCTATGCAGAAAGACTTTGGCAAATCTAGGAATTTTGGATGTTATTGTGATTTTATTCTATTCTATCTTATTTTGGGAGAAATAAGAGCTTGCTATGGTTCACTATTAGATATTTTCATTATATTTATTTGATAACTATGAAAGTTTACATCCATTAAAAACAGGTTAGGAAAAAACAATGAAAATCTGTTTGTTCTTATATTGATAGAAATATTTGGCTATTAAATATTTTTTGCATTCTATAAGGATTACCAAACAACTGAAAAGTATCTCAGATAAATAACTCCTGATATGTATATATACATACACACATACATACATATACCTATATACATACATATGTAAAGACTTTAAAAAATATTTTTAGCCAAATACTGCCCAGAGAAAGAGGCGGTCTCCAAGGAGTGGTGTCACTCCTAAGTCTACGGGTGAGATGAACATATTTGGTCCAATAACTGGCTTAAGAGGGGTCTGCCAGTAGACCACAGGGTTCAGGAAACACAGAGAAACTGAGGACAGGATCCTCCGGTCTCCATCTGCACCACAGAGTTAACCCTGTGGCACAGCTCTGCAGACACAAATCCTACCCTAAGGGAGCTGGTCTCCCAGAAGTGCTGACACACTTAAAATCACAGGATCACAGGTTCAGAGGTTCACAGGAGAGACAGGTTCCAGTCAGAGACAGCAAGACCAACTAACACCAGAGATAACCAGATAGTAAGAGGTAAGTATAAGAACCTAAGCAAGAGAAACAAGGCTACATGGCATCATTGGAACCCAGTTCTCCAAATACAGCAATCCTGGATACCTCAACACACCAGAAAAACAAGATCCTGGTTTAAAATCCCATTTCATGATGATGATAGAGGACTTTAATAAATAACTCCCGTAAATAAATACAAAAGAAAACAGAAAAACAGGCAGAAGCCCTTAAAGAGGAAACATTAAAATCCCTTAAATACTTACAGGAAAACACAACCAAACAGGTGGAGGAATTGAACAAAACCATCCAGGTTCTAAAAATAAAAATAGAAACAATAGAGAAATTACAAAGGGAGACAATGTGGAAATAGAAAAGTTAGGAAAGTGATCAGGAGTCATAGGTGCAAGCATCAGCAAAAGAATACAAGAGATAGAAGAGAGAATCTCAGGGGCAGAAAACCAGAGAAAACCTGAGAAAATATTGACACAAAGGTCAAAGGAAATGCAAAATGAAAAAAAGCTTCTAACCCAAAACATCCAGGACACCATGAAAAGACCAAACCTAAGGATAATAGGTATAGAAGAGATTGAAGATTCCCAACTTAAAGGTCCGTAAATATCTTCAATGAAATTGTAGAAGAAAACTTCCCTAACCTAAAGGAAGAAATGCTCATGAACATACAGGAAGCCTACAGAACTCCAAATAGACTGAACCAGAAAAGAAATTCTCCTTTCACATAATAATCAAAACACAAAATGCACAAAAACACAAAAAGAATTTAAAAAGCAGCAAGGGAAAAGGGTCAAGTAACATATAAAGACAGACCTATCATAATTATACCAGACTTCTCTCCAATAAAGTAAAAAGAATCTTCTAATGTCTTTTTTTTTAGAATCGAGATATCTTTTTGTTTTATTCTCCTGAATCAATTTTTTCAGGAGGTCTAACTCTATCAAATCTGGTCAGTATGACTCTATGAGGTTTCCAGAGCCTAGTGTCACTTTTTAAAAGCATAGAGACAAAATCTTTCTCCCAAAATACTGTGTTCCTTATTAGGGATCTTCTAATGTCTTAAGCTTGTTTTTTTCTTTTCTTTTCCTTGCTTCTTTCTTTTCTTCCTTCCTTTCTTAATTTCTTCTTTCTAGTTCAGATTTATCAGATACATTATCTTAGATATAAAACCTTAGATATATCATCTTAGTTATACTTGTAATCTCACAGTCAGATGGATCTCAACAAAGAAACTGTGCATATCCATTATCAATCACCTCAGGAGAACAGAGAAATTAGTCTATGAAGCACAGTTATTTTAATACCAAAAACCACACAAAGACCTTACAAAGAAAAAGAACTTCGGCCCAATTTTCCTCATGAATAAAAATGCAAAAATACTCAATAAAATTCTCACACACCAAATCTAAGAACATATCAAAATGATCATACACTATAATCCAGTAGGCTTCA
This sequence comes from Rattus rattus, assembly GCF_011064425.1. Classification (NCBI taxonomy): domain Eukaryota; kingdom Metazoa; phylum Chordata; class Mammalia; order Rodentia; family Muridae; genus Rattus; species Rattus rattus. The sequence goes on along the minus strand of NC_046157.1, from coordinate 36,220,285 downwards.
TCCCCAGGATGCAGGGATAGTTCAATATATGGAAATCCATCAATGTAATACACTATATAAACAAACTCTAAGGAAAAAAAACCCACATGATCATTTCATTAGATGTTGAGAAAGCACTTGACAAAATTCAAGAGGCCTTCATGATAAAAGTCTTGGAAAGATTAGAAATTCAAGGCACATATCTAAACATAGTAAAAGCAATATACAGTAAACCAATTGCCAAAATATCACTATTTGCAAATGATATGATAGTACACTTAAGTGACCCCAAAAATTTCACTGGAAAACTCATAAATCTGGTAAACAACTTCAGTAAATTGGCTGGATATGAAATTAACTCAAATAAATCAGTAGCCTTCCTCTATCAAAGGATAAACAGGCTGAGAAAGAAATTGAGGAAATGACACCCTTCAGAATTCTCACAAATAATATAAAATTCCTTGGGGTAACTCTAACCATGCAGGTGAAAGAACTTCAAGTCTTTGAAGAAAGAAATCAAAGAAGATCTCAGAAGTTGGAAAGACATTGCATGCTCATGGATTGGCAGGATTAATATTGTGAAAATGGCCATTTTACCAAAAGCAATCTACAGATTCAATAAGTCTCCATCAAAATTCCAACTCCATTTTTCATCTAGTTAGAAAGAGCAATTTTCTTTTTTTTTTTTTTGTTCATCAATATTGTTTTTATTCTAGAAGTGTGATTATGGAAGAAACATTCTGCAGATTTTCGGGATAGATTTGGAATACTGCTTTTAAAAATACATCATTAACGGCTCTACTTTACTGAGTTTGTCAGAATACTGACAACGTTCCATCTATCCGTTATGGGACAGGACGATCTCTTGGAGGTCTGTGCTGAGCAGATGGTCAGAGTCTGCGTCCAGCCTGCCTGCCAGTGTTCCATTGCACTGGCTGTTCTAGAGACAGCAGCAGCTCAGAGTTGGGCATCGTTCTCATATTGTCACTGTCCTTTTGTTTTATTTTCTCTCTTTTTTTTTCATCTTTATCAACTTGGGTATTTCTTATTTACATTTCGATGGTTATTCCTTTTCCCAGTTTCTGGGCCAACATCCCACTAACCCCTTCCCCTCCCCTTCTAGATGGGTGTTCCCCTCCCCATCCTACCCCCATTACCGCCCTACCCCCCAAAAACCCATTCACTGGGGGTTCAGTCTTGGCAGGACCAAGGGCTTCCCCTTCCACTGGTGCCCTTACTAGGCTTATTCATTGCTGCCTATGTAGTTGGAGCCCAGGGTCAGTCCCGGTGTAGTCTTTGGGTAGTGGCTTAGTCCCTGGAAGCTCTGGTTGGTTGGCATTGTTGTTCATATGGGGTCTCAAGCCCCTTCAAGCTCTTTCAGTCCTTTCTAAGATTCCTTCAACGGGGGTCCCGTTCTCAGTTCAGTGGTTTAATGATGGCATTCACATATGTATTTGCTGTATTCTGGCTGTGTCTCTTAGGAGAGATCTACATCTGGTTCCTGTTGTCCTGCACTTCTTTGCTTCATCCATCTTATCTAGTTTGGTGGCTGTATATATATGGGCCACATGTGAGACAGGCTCTGAATGGGTGTTCCTTCAGCCTCTGTTCTAAACTTTGCCTCCCTATTCCCTCTGAAGGGTATTCTTGTTCCCCTAGAAAGAACAATTTTCAAATTTTTGGAGTAACAACAACAATAACAACCCCCCAACAAAACAGGATAGCAAAAACTATTTTCAACAATAAAAGAACTTCTGGGGAAATCAACATCCCTAAGGAGAGCAATAGTGATAATAAAAACTGTGTGGTATTTGTACAGAGACAGGCAGGTACATCAATGGAATAGAATTGAAAACCCAGAAATGAACCCACAATCCCCCCAGTGTACAGGATTGTTGGGAGGGGGCGGTAATGGGAGGGTGGATGGGGAGGGAACACCCATATAGAAGGGGAGAGGGAGGGGTTAAGGGATGATGGCCTGGAAACTGGGAAAGGGAATAACATTGAAATGTAAATAAGAAATAACCAATTTAATAAAAGTGGAAGAAAAAAAGTTTAAAAAAATTTAAAACATGGAGAATGAATTGATACACACACACACACACACACACACACACACCTTTGATGTTGCAGAGTTTTTATTCGTTGTTTGTTTTTACAGAAGCCATATGGTAGGGTTTGATGGCTGAGATGATGTTTGGAATATTCAGGAAGAACTAGAAAGTACGAAAAGTATACAGTGCATATCAAACTTATATGTGTATTTTTTTCTAACAATGTTCACCATTCTTCAAAGGTAAGCCTGTTACAATTATGAATCTTAGAGTCAGAAGAATGAAATAACTAACTACCCATTTATAAAGGTGGGATCCTAGCACACTGATCTGACGTTTCTTCTTCACGCTTCTGTGCTCTCTTAAGGGGGAGCATATTTTAAGAGCAAGCAATGATAGCAGAAACCAGGGTCAAGATGTTAAGTAAATCCAACAGGATGGGAAATGGAAACAAAGCATTGATGAAAGCAGAGGTTGGGGAGAAGGGGGGTAAAGAAGAGTGAGAAACTAGCTAATAGAGGAAATGGAAGGAAGTCAACCAATTCCACCATTGTGAAGTCACGGCTGCCTCAGTAAACATCCAGGTCTGCTCTGGGCCGCTGTTAAACTACATGACCAAAGCAACTTGGGGGAGCAAAGGGCAGAGTTCATCTTTCAGATCACAGTCTATCATAAAAGAAAGTCAGGGCATAAACTGAAGTGGAGGTCATGGAGGAACATTGATCACAAGTCCAGACATGGTATTACCCACAGGGAAATGAGCTGTCCCATATCAATCATAAATTGATAGTCTCCCACAGTCATGGCCTCAGGCAAATCTGATGGAGGCTGTCCCCCAACCGAGGTCTCCTCTTCCCAGGTGACTCTAGTTTTCATCAAGTTGTTAAAAACTAACAAGCACAGCAAACTTACTTAGTGGAGACCTAGAGTATACTTTCTAACTCCCCTTGAAATAAATGTAATACCTTACATTTGATTTTAACTAGCAGAATCTGAATGAGAATGGTATACGCTATGTTGACTTGTCTTACAAAGCATTCCAGATGATCTTCATATCTTACTAATGGCTAAATGTTCAAATACAACAAAGATCTCCACAGAGGGTGTGGGGAGGGAGACAGGAACCAATGAAATAACTCTGAGTCCTGGAGTTATTGCTTATAATTAGCCCCCAGGAGAACCTGAGTTTTTACAGGATTGGGAGAAAAATATAAGCTTTCATTTTGTTAAGTTATTAAAGTCTGAGGGCTATTTGTCAGGAAACTCAATGTTAATTACCTTGGCTAATAACTTGGATTTAGGGATTTGATGAGACTCTCTAGATTGTGTAATTTATCACCTCTCTTTAGTTATTAGGAAAAAGGATAGAGCAAAATTTCCTCCAATTACACAGCTAGTTGGTAGTTAGTACAATAAGGTTAAAGTTCAAAATTCACACCAGAGTTTCTTTGCTTGACAAAGCTCGTAAAAGTGACAAAGCTTTACAATAATAATATAGCATAAATTTATTTTTTCTTTATTTCTTACTCGCATGTCATAATCATGCCATGTAGTGCTATTTCTGAACAATGGGGGCAAGAAGCGTGTTAATTAGTGTGGAGAAATGGAGATTGTACTAGAAAGATGAGACATGAATATAAATTGATACAATCTAAAACTTAACAAAAGAAAGGGGACAGAGACTGATTTTATTTTTTTTCTGAAACAGGTTGTCTAAAGTCAGTAGAAAAAAAGAGAACATTCTAAGAACCAGGCGACATACTGTTTTGGAAGTTGAGAAAAAACTGGAGACATAGATAAATTGGGCTAGAGAGAAGTTTTAAAGTGAATAATCGCAAACATGACTAGCTATAAAAATTAATAAAAGGAAGTATGAAGAGATTAAGTGAGAAAAACTAAAAGAGAGTAAAGTGAATTCAGAGGCAAAAGAATTCTTCAGTTTTCTGTAAAACCTCCCATGTGTGTTGAGAAAAGCAGTGGTAGTTGGAAGGACTGGGAAATCCTGATGTTTGAAGATTAGAGAAAACCTAGGTTTGGAAAACAGAGGTGAAGCAAATGGAACAAAATAGGGAGTGTTGTCTTCACAGAAAAATAGCATCAGGTCACAAGTGTTAAGGGTACTCAATTGTTTTCAACCACAATTCCAAGCTCTCATTTATTTATCATCTGCCTGTCTATCTGGCCATCTGTCTCTCTGTCTATCTATCCATCCATTTATCTATCAATTAGCTATCTGTCTGTCTATTTTTCCATTATCATCTATCTATCATCTATATACAAAATGCTATTCTCTTGTACTGTATCTCATTCCCAGGGTATATTCCTACACACACCTTTACTTTATACCTGCATTCATTAGCATAACGCAAAGATTCCACTTAGCCAAGAAAAAAGAACCACTACATTTTACTTAAGTGCCTTTAAAAGAATCCACAATAGAGTCCATTAAGAGGTATATTTTTAGGGAAATCAGGGATTTCTTGAGGCTCCCAAAGTGAAAGTTCTTGTTTTAAAAGCAAGCAGAGCTGAGTTTCCCCGGCACTGTCATTCAGTTTTTGTTTTACACATTGACTATGAAGTGTAGCTGAACCTAATTGTGCATAAAGAACATCTCCCTAGTAAATTAGGAACAGCAATTCATTTGCTAATGAAGTACTGCCTTTCAGATTATACATAATTAATGGATTGACTTACCCTCTTACTGTGTATATCTGCAAACTGCAGTAGTGTTAGATTCTGGGGAGGGGAGCTGAGAATGTGCTGGATATTCTCACACACTTTTTGTTAGGTAGAAGTAATCTTCTTTTCTTAAGAATTACTTATTCATCTCTCCATGTGATTTTATTCTTCAAGACTACAAACATCAGTACAGGGAAAATCTTCAAAAATAAGTTGTGCAACTCACAACTTTCATCTAACTCTGTGCCTAGAAAATAAAGGAAAATAAACTTTCTTTTTCCCTCCTATGAACCCTAAAAATGTCACCTCGAGCCACCAGTGTCCAGGACTCTGTCATATGAAAGAGAACCCTAAAAAAAATAGTCTCAAGCAGCTCCTTAATCACAACAGTTCTTCCTTTGCTTTAACTTTGAATAAGACAAGTGCCTGTTTCACACACTGGAGGCTAAGAACCAAAAGGCGAATGCATTATCTCTTTATTAAGCTTCCAGTGTAGCTAACAGTGTGTGACATTTCAATCATCAGTTTATTCAACACATCCCAAATGAGGATATATTTCTTCCAGCTATTTTAAAGCTCTGGAGACACAATGATGAACGAACAGACACACTTCCCAGACTCACGAAGCTTACAGTTTATGAAAAGGATGATCTTAAGCAAATAGCTGAAGAAATATTTATTTAAAACCTGTAGCATATTCTAAGTCAACATGCATTAGTACTTGTATAAAAGGGAAACCTTCTTAAGACACGATGGCGGGAGATCATGCTATGGCAGTGAGTCAATGTGACTCTAAATGAGACTGGATGGATAAGACATATATATTTCAAGCGGCCGCCAGGCACCAAATAAAATCAGAGGCCAGGCCAGTAGATAGAATGATGCTGCCTTTGAGTAAAATATTCAGACCCCACTGCCATTTGCAACCATCCATGCAACCTGCTAACCTACAGAGAAACACAAGAGGTTGATGATGAAAAACCGGGGGCAAGCCTAAAGCCAACAGAATGTGCAATTAAGTGGCAATGGGTCTAAGCCTCCTGAGACCTTCGAGCAGTCACATCTGAGGCAGTGGCTTCATACTGCCAACAATGAGGCATTTTAAATAACATTACAGAGTTCAGTGAGGTAAAAAAATACTTCCCATCAATGTAATTAAAAACTGTCCAACTTGATTGGCATATTAAGAACATATTACTTCTAAGTGAGAAGAGTATGACGTTTCTCTCAAAGGCATCTCCCAGACAATAAACCAGTAAGACACTGTAGAAAGGTTTTTAGAGACAAAAACAATTGGTCTACTCATTGAATTTTATCACAGATTTCAAAATTGCAGTATGAGTTTTGAGCCATCCAGGTATCATGTCTGCCAGAGTCTTGGCGGCAATGAGGAGTCTATACAATTGTCTTGGTTAGATAAAAGGTGTGATGAGAAACCATGAATGGAAATTCAGTAGACTAAACCAGTTTTTACTCTAATGACTTCTTCCCTTCCAGTCCTTTCTCAGCATTGCTTCTTTATGAGTTACTGAGAAGTAACCATGCTTCATTTGATTGATTTCTTTCATTGAAAACACGTTAATGTATAAAATGTCTCATCTACATATCCAATCACACAGAAAGTTAAGTCTGAGGGCAACGCTAACTTAACTATTGCTGTAGAAGAGACTCATTAACCACATTCCTACTCAAGGACTGCCACAGATGCAGTCTACTTTGTGAAGACCCGGATGAACTTCTTTGTCTGAGGGTTATTTATAGCTCACTCTTCAGCATTATGACAAATTGGTGGGATTTTTTTTTCCTGTTGTACTAGAAAGGAGACTCCCGGAGAGTGAAAATGATCAGATTAGGACTCAAGGATATCTAGTAAACAGACAAAAAAGAAGTAGTACACTAAAGAGACAGAAAACAACATGAAGAGAAAGCTACAGTTTGCCTTTTAAAGATCCATTGAACATTAGAAAATGTGTTTTTCTATGTTATTTATAACAAAGAAATTTCAAGTAGGTCAAAGGAACCCTATTCTCCAACATTTCAGATCAATTTCTATACAAACTCCATCATCAGGAAACAACTCCAAAAATCTAGAAATAAACTGTGTGGATCTTTTCCTTGTTAAAACAGAAGTTTGCTATGATTAAAAACAATAGCAAGAGTGAAAACTAACAATATCCAATTAAAATTCTTCCCTTAAAAATACAGAATTTTCATCTATAGTTACAGAGCTTCTCTTCCGATTATTATTGAACAACTTACAATTCTTTTCTTAATCATTCAAAATAGCTGTTTTCATAGTTCTTTTATCTTTTAATAAAAATGAAATGATATTATGAAAACTAAATTAGAAAATTAAAAATACTTAAGTATTTTAATCAGATATCAAATAAAGCAAAATGGAATGTAGAGTGCACTAGGGTGGGCTCTTTTTGTAAGTAGCAATAAACAGAGGGGTAGAAAAGATGGATGCTAAATCTCCAGGCATCTGCCCGTCTTTTATAAACATGCTTTGAACAATTATGCCAAGACTATTGTCTTAGTTAGGATCTTATTGCTGTGAACAGACACCATGACCACTGTAAGTCTTATAAAGGACAACATCCCGGCAGGCATGGTGCAGGAGGAGCTGAGTTCTACATCTTCACCCAAAGGAAGCCAGAAACAGACTGAGCATCCTCAGGCAGCTAGGAGGAGGGTCTCTAAGCCCACCCCACAGTGACACACTTCCTCCAACAAGGCCACCCCTTCTAATAGTACCACTCTCTGAGCCAAGCATATGCAAACCATCACAACTTTGTAGATTTTATGGTCTTACTCAATTGAAAGAAGATTTATTTAATTTCCCAACATCACAAACTTAATTCTTATTTATTTAACATTTGTCTTTACCACTCACATCAACTTGATCATCAGGCCATGTTGATTCTTTCCCTGTTCGTGGACATGGCCATGGATCATCTCTTGCGTGATTACGACAGTTGTATTACAATTGGTTTTGGGTTTTATTTCGCAGAGTGTACTTGATTATTTGCATTTATAATATTTTGCCAGAATATGTGTCTATTCACCATGTGCAGGCTTGGTGTGTGCAGAGGCTAGATGGTGTCTGACTCCCTGGAACTGTCATTATATGCAGTTGTGAGCCACTATGTGAATGCTGGGACTCAAACTCACGTCCTCTGAAAGAGCAACCAGTTGTGTTTATCACTAAGACATCTCTCTACCTCTTGCTTACCTTTAAACATGTACTTCTTTCAAATACATGATATCATAAAATATGATACAACAGTTTTTTTTTGATACAACAGTTTTTAACAGTAATTAAAACTTCTCATTTTCACTTCAGAAAGTTTTACTCTTTGGAAAGAAGTCGGTGCTGAAGAACTGGAAATGTCATTATACTCTCTCCTTTAACTTCCTTCACTAAGATCTAAACTGAAGTCGTTTCAAATAAAATTTCCATTTTGAGTAGGAATCAAAATAGTTTAAGGTCCAAAGACCTTCCTGAGTGGTCTGACATCCTGGTGGGCAAATTATGAAAAGAATGCTAGGCGAGTCGCCCTACCACTATTGAGTACACCAACCAACGAGAACACAATACATGCACACAAAGAAATGTTCCTAGGAAAGTCCGCTATCCATGAATCCTGATTGGTGGAAAATGTAACTGTAATGTGGCGCAGAAGCTTATGGCTTTTGTGATTTCCATGCTTAAAAGCTCTATAGCATTCTGACTTGAGGTCGCAGTGCAGCTCCCAAGGCCACTCTGCATCCGTGGTTTATCATTAGTGACTTGATTACGATAAGCTTTTCTTTTTTGCACTCACTTGGTGTTTGAGTTGTATTGGACCCTCTTCCAAGTACCATGAATTTTGACTATATTCTCTCAGCATAATCACATCCCAATAGCCTTCCTTTCTAATATCACAATGGGCATTAAGTTTCAGAATAGGCTTTAAGAGAGATGCAAATGTACAGAATATAATGTTTTGAACTATTTTTTAAGACGTTTATGTTATGGATGCTCTACATTTCTTGAATTCCTATTCAGTGACTCTGGTGTAACATTGATGTAAAGTTGAGAGGGAGTTTAGATATAATTGAAGCTATAGAAAAAACAGGTCCCTCAAATTGATGTGTACAAGAAACTTGAATCTGACAAGCATCAGAAAGACCCCAGAAGAAGATTCTTTCCCAGAACTTTCAGATAAGGGCTCAGCTTGGCTCTCTCTTGACTATTTCAATGTGAGATCATAAGTAGAAAGGACTGGTGGGTTCGCCAGGTTTTTTGACCTACAGGGCAATGAGTTAATAAATGGATATTGATTTAAGCCACTAAATTTGCAGTAATTTGTGAGACAGCAATAAAAAATGAACATAAGTGATTTGGACTAGTATTCAAATTGATTTTTAGCTTGGCATTCCATAACCACAGACAATGTAATGTTAACGTCTTTGGCTGATGAACAGCCCAGGCATGGGTTTAAATTTCTTCTGTGAAACTATTTCTTCATGGAGGTAAATACAGATGCTATTTAGGTATTAAATGCCAACACATCCCCCAGAACCCCTATCTACTTTATTACTCTTCCAGGTCCCTACAGCACCAACTCAAGATAATGACTGATGCTGAGTTCGCTTGTAGTTTCTAGCCTCTGATTATTTCTTCATTAATCTTTAGAGTATAGAAATATCTTAATGTATCCTAACATATAACTTTAAAGTTGGCATGTTTAATTATGAATTGTTAGTCTGTTTGGTAGATGTGTAGTCACTCTTCAAGATTAAGATATCTTTAAAAAATCTTTGCAGACAACATTTGTTCATTTCCCTCTGTCTACAGAAGTTTGACTATATCCTCAGTTACTTATATTTATGGCTACTTTCTACGCTGTTATTCTAAAGAAATCCCAAACAACCATGAAATAAACCATGGTGCTTCAACTGGAAGCATTAATGTATCACTCCATTTAATAATGTTGGGCACACAGGTATCTTTGATAAATAAAATCCTTTCCTGTAAAATACAGTGGGTGTAATGAAGAACTTCGGTGTGAGCATATGCAAGCATGTTTGGGAGTGGACATACATCTGTGCATGTGCAGTTTTTCATTTCTGAAGGAAATCGCAAGAAATATGGCATTGATTTGTAAGAATTACCCAGAGTACTATAAGGCACATATTTTCTCTTTCTCTTAATCTGATATCTAGAAGTTCAGAATCAAGACATCAAGTACTGGGTATATGCTGACTCCTCTCTCATATCTCAGAGACAGCTGTCTTCATATCACTTCAAAGAGGATTCCATTGGTAGATATTTGAATCCAACTCACTTCTTTCTATGAAGATGCCCATAATAGAAGCTTAAAAGCATCTCCAAGAAATGCCTTTTCATTTTACTGCTCCATCAAAGAAGCTATATCCAAAGCCAGGAGTATTTTGCCATACTGGGGTGGGGGTGAGGTTAGGATTTTGACACATGACCTTGATGAGGATGTAGTTTCTCCCAGCGTAGAGACAATAGATGAATACTGGCCAGTGTGCTATCCAGAGGTGTTTATGATTAAAAAACTTAATGACTCTTGCTTGAAAAATCCTATTCAGACTTTCAGAAAAACAGAAAACATATAACAAGCTTCTATATAAAGAATAGATATAAATTTAGAGATGCCAAAATTTTAAGCTATTCAAAATAACTACTTTCAATTAATTTTTTCTATATCATTCTGAGTGATACACACAAACACACAAACACACACACACACACACACACACACACACACACACACATCATCCAGGCAATTGCATACCTGTCAAATATAGAGAGACACTTGGCATATATAGAATGAATATAAACATAGGATGCAACTAATCACTTGATTGCTAATTTAGGAATAAGGGGATAATACAATTGTTTTATTTTCTTTTTTGATAGTCTAGTATAACTCTAATTGATTCAATTTAAAGTACATTTCATAATGATAAATACCCATAAGTAAATATAAGGTAAGTAAAGATCAGTTTAATGGAACATTTCATATAATATTTCTACAACTAAGGTTTTCTCACATAATGATTTCATTGCTAGTCTAGGGCTTCTTTGAATGAATAATGCAAGAAAGAATAGAAAATAAACAGGAATCCAGAAATGATGTAACGGCAAAAATGTAAATTACTAACCCAAAGTCTCCATGCTATACATAATAATTATGACTATAAGAAAAAAAAAGGAGAAAAGCCAGGATCTGACACTACAGCAAGAATACAGTTTCACAATCGCTTCAATGAATCCTTCAACACAAATATTACATCTCTCTTGCTGCTTCCAACTTGACAAGATAAAATAAAACATATGCTACACACACCATAATATCCCCCCCTGAACCCAGAGGAAAGTTCTATAATCAAAGACATTGGATTTTAAAGTGCAAACACTCTGTGCATAAATGAAGAATATTCATAGCTTTGTGTGAGGTAAGGTGAAGTTTAACTCTTAGTTGAGTTCAACTATGGTTGTATTACACCAGAAAATACATGAAAAATCAACTCTAGTATTTTGGAGCTCCTGGATTTAAACTTTTGTGTATAAGATATAGACTGCCTTAATGATTCAGTAGGCTGTGTTTTGGGGAGGAATAAAAAGATGATATTCTCAAAACTAAAAAATAACAAAAACAAAACAAAAAAACCCAAACTTAATGTATTTTTCTAAATGATACAAAGAATCTTGACGACAGAGCTTTGCAGATAACTATAGATTTTTCTTTAAAACATATCTGCAAACTACTTTTAACCAGCTCTAACTCTGGTTGTTAAGACTTCCCATTTTAATGCTGAACTCCATCTGGCCAGGAAGGTATTCTACTCCTGTTAACACTAGATAAATATTTAGAGGTCAAAGGTAACGAACCCTTCCAACTGTTTGGCCCTGCACTGCCTCAGAGTGTCTAACTTGTTTCCTTAGGGAAAACAGTGATGTTTGGTAGTAATTGGATACTGCCTTTGACAGGGAGTCAAATACACAGATGCCAACCATAGCTGAGGGGAATCTGATTTGCAGCTTAAGTAAAACAAAGTCATTTACTCCTTTTGTGGCTTTGTAAAGGCAATTAGACCAGAGCAGCTGCTGCATACTGGAATAAGGCTGAAAGGCAAGTAAGTGGGGTGTGTGTGTGTGTGTGTGTGTGTGTGTGTGTGTGTGTGTGTGTACACGCATGTGTGCACACTTGAGTGCCTAGCATTACAAATTGGGTATAAATAAGCAAATTTCAAGCTTATTTTAATTCCTTCAAAGAAGCTGTCATTGAGAAAATACAAAAAGAACAGAGGAGGGCTTTCTCAACGAGCAGATCTATCATCCATCTCTGCTTTCTTTCCTGTCACCTTTAATTCCGGGATGCACTGTCACGAGTTAAGTGATCCTGCACACAGCTCTCAGCTCAGGGAATCCTGCCATGACAGAGAATTTAAATTTGCCACATCTTGATCTTCTACTAACAACATTTGTCACAATTCAAATAAACATTTACCTCTTTTGTTAAATGGTTTCCTTGACAATCCCTGGCCCTTGTTTTGACTTTGCTATCTGTCCTCCTGAGACTGTTTTTCTTAATCTCACTAAACTAACTGATGGATCGAAGATTGAATCTTGTTGAAGTAAAGAGCAATACAAAATGTTTCTGTTCCCACCACCCTGTGAATGCCCCCTCTTTAATAGTGTCCTTTCCCATCCTGCATTTTTCCATTAAGAAAAAGTCATCATCTTCACAGGTGACAAATGGATCGTGTTACTACCCACAGCTGCAGTGGGCTAGGTAGTAGCTAATTATGTTCTGGTGCGAGTCTTTCATTAAAGTACCATTTCTTCCACCAAAACCCTCAGTAAGGCAAATCTCAGAGGGCTCCTTAGGAGTTTGAGCAGGAAGACGCAGCCTATCAGGCAAACCCAAGCATGTTGGAGTGCTGTGGCTTCTGTGGTGACATTAGTGAGGCCAAGTAATGCGAGCAGACAAGGCCTGATCAATGGGACTCCCAGAAGGGAGTGATCTGACAAATATAGGCTCCATGACAAGTACGGTTTTCTAAACAATCCGAGGCCTTATTTAGTAGTTGATTGCTATGAAGAAGAGTGAATTCAGGAGGATTGGGATTTAATGAAGAAATTATTCCCTCAGAGGCTAGAAGAATGGGGTTGATGGTTTTATCAATTATGGGTTTATTGGTATTCAGACCCTTCATCCCGGTACAGCAGGGAAATCATTGGCTGAAGAACCTGATCAAGGAATTGTCTAATGGCAAATTGTGGTGAAAAATGATGCACCTGGGCCTGACAATTTTACAGCTGCCAAATATGTCTAGAAATGTCAGAGATGAGAAGTGATGCAGTCTACTCTATTTGGTTTCTAAAATATCTTGATGCATAACAATCCTGGCTATGTTTTGCTTTGTATGTTCAGTTTATAGAGTCTCCTAGAGTGGCTTCAAATACCCCAAGATAGACAGAAAAATAGCCTTGGAACGCAAACTAGAAAGGGTCGACTGTGCTTTCTTTGCATTGTACTAGGTTTGAAAACTTGATGTTAGAGTAATTATTTTCACTTTACTGCATAAGATGTAGGCAGAAGCAGAATGAAGAGGAGGTCTCTGTAGAGGCAATATAAATTTGCGGAAGGGAATGTAGAAATACACATGTGGAATGAAATGAAGAGTTCCTACCCAGACTGCAGTTTGGTCCTTTCTTCTGAACAAAAGATGGTGTGAGAAAGGCAGCTCCTGAATGGACACCAGGTGTTATTTCCATGATTAGTGATAGCATTTCCTGGTTATGTGACGTTTGGGGCATTTGATGGCCTTATCCTCTTTATGTCATTACTGACGCTATTATTATTTCCTGGGGAAATAAGAGAGGAAGAAAGTTGGTTTTTGTTTGTTTTGTTTTCGTTTTGTTTTAGCTTCCACTTGGAGGATGACAAGGAAAAAGAATTCTAATTATTAAGAGACATCGTAGCTGTGAAAATGAACACTCTTATCGTGTTTACTTGCTTCTTCCCAGGCAAAAGGAGCTATCAATACCTGACTACCCGTCCTAGAGCTCAGTATGTTGTCTTCAAGCCCATCCAAACTGGAATAACACGATTTACAGAAGATACATAGCTGCCTCCAAATCTATTCAGCAATTTATTTGAAAATCAACCAATCTTATGTGTTCATTTTTCTGGGTCTGTTTTGCTATGACTTTGACTCCTCAGCAGTATCAGGAAGAAATTCCTTAAATATGAAGATGGTGAAAATCAGCAAAGCCTATGGTGAAGTCTGGAATCTACCAATTCTCTTGTCAATTTTACAACATTTATTTATTTTCTTTATTTTAAATTAAATGAATTTTATTCATATGGATATTTTGTCTGCATACATTTCCTTGTGCCAGGCATGTACCTGATATATTTCAACGTTCTTTATCTCCTCCTGAAGGATGAAGCATATGTCATCAATTCATATTCCCTACTAAAACAAAACATGTATTTCCCAAAGTACCCTGAGCAAACAGACTGACTTTGTCTTCCTCTCTGAGAGAGCTATGCGACATGCAATCCGGTGTTATGTTATCATGGATACTAAATTATTTACAGGTGGAATAACAGAAGAAAATTTGGTTTTATTTTTTTGTTTGTGTGTTTGTTTGTTTGTGGGTTTACTGGTGGAATAAGAGAGGAAAATCTTGGTGCTGTTTTAGTTTGCACTTTAAATATGGAAAAATGAGAACTCGACCATATAACTGACCATATATCTGAAGTAACTGGGTTTAGATACACATACTCACTCATACACAGAAAAACCACACAAGCACATGTTCACAAATGAACATAAGTATGCACACATACACACACACACACACACACACACACACACACACACACACACACACACACACACACACACACACCTCTTCAGATACCTCTACTGAAATCTTTTTGCAAGTTTTAAAACTTTTCTCTCAGGATGATTCATTTTGATAGCTCCACAAATGTTTATGGGGTCTTTGCAAATTTGAAGGATTTAGAGACAAAAATTTGTTTGACCTTACATAAAACCTAGAAAGTTTTTAGCTTTTATAAGCACTAAGGTTTTTCTAGAAGAACATATTGACCGTCTTTCTGATCTTGCACAATGAAGGAATTCCCAGTAAATGTAGAGGGTTTCAGAACCTTTGATCATAAAACCCAATCATTTCCAATTTTCTCACAAATGCTTAATTTAGACACTTTCTAGTTAATAAAAATAGTCTAGGTTTGAAAAGGGACATATTTGTGACCCAGTTTCAAGGAAACATCTCTAAAACATTGGTTAATTTGAGATGAACCATGAATGCACACACACACACACACACACACACACACACACAAAGTAATGTCTAAATGCTGTTCTGACTAACTTCTGGAGAAAAGATTCTAAATATTTCTGTTTTGATATTTTGAACATCTGGGGTCAATTTCTTTACAGCACAGCTAGTACAAGAATAGGAAATCGCACAGGCCCTCATTGTTGCACATACTGGACAATGCCATGTATTGCTCAAGTAGTCAGTCTAGAAAAAAAAAACATTAATCCTTCAGTAGAGATTTTGCTAGTAGAATTTGCTCAAATAAAAACGATGAGATCGAGGAACAAAAGCAGCGAGGGCCACTGAGATTCAAAGATGAGAAATGATGTATGAAATGAGGCAGAATTCACATCTAAGTTATTTTGGCAATTTTTACTTTAAAACACCATCATTGTTTCTGCTACTTGGGGAGCTTTTCTTCTTTTTCATGCTAATTTGTTCTTAGCACAGATCTGACAGCAGAAGAGCCCTCATTGTGTAGCCCAAGCTATCAAAAGGATAGGAAGACTGGAAGCCTGCTCCCTGAAGCAATTTGTCTCAGAGTGTAGTTCAGAATTATCTTTAATATGAATGAGAAGCTGGGGCCTCTTGAATAGGCAGATGGAGTTTTGTTTCTTCCTCCTAGACCATCAATGTCTCTCTCTCTCTCTCTCTCTCTCTCTCTCTCTCTCTCTCTCTCTCCACATTCATCATGGTTGTTATTTTGTTTAACCTTGTTATGCCGTTCTTTCCAATTACTCTGTTTAGTTTAGAGATTCCGAGTCAGCTAATTGGCTTTGCCTAGGCCTCCTCTTCACACATTTCCATCCTATTCCACATGTAATTCAAGTCCCATTAGCTCCCACTCTATTTAAAGCAATATAGGGCTCATGAGACTAGTTGGACTGTTGGAAACAGGTGCCACTGGCCAGATGGCTGGCTTGCCAGGACAGCAGAGAGGAACAGGCAGCTCCCTAGTCAAATTTACCCTGTCAGGCTGAGACAGCAATAGGGTTAGCAGAAGGCTAACCTTTCGTTTAATTGCTATTGTGTTTCTCTTACGGATTTCACCTTAGACTGCAAAGGCATATTTCTTTCGGCATTAAAGCCAACTTTAAGAAGCAATTAACTTTCTCAAGAAACATCAGGCATAATGGGTCATAAGGTATGCCACCAGCACAGTGTTTTAAAACAGAAAGTAAAGCCAATTCTAAAACATATTTGAATACTAACTGGCTCTGCGTAGCAGTTTTCAGTTGGTATTTTTGTCTCCTCCCTGGAGTGTCAAGTTTTGAACTCAGAGGGTATCACTGAGAGCCTTTCATTGCCTCCTGGACCTATTTTCTTTTTACTTTTAAATCAAGTTTTCATTGCGTTTGAGAATGTAATGCAAATACACAATAAAATATGAGTGTATTTACCATTCCCAACTTCCCATTCAAGTTCTTCTTCCTCCCAATTTCATGACTTTTTCTTGTTTTGATAACCCTTCTAGTCCAGTTACTGTTGGGGGCATCTGCTAAACAGTGAGAGTCTTACCGGTGGCCACATCCTCAGAAAAGAATGGTTCTCCCTCCCACACTAACTATGCCTTGCCTCAGTACAAGGTGATTAAAAGAAATAACTCCCCCAAATATCCCAATGAATATGCTAAGAAAAGCGGTGTGGTAGAGACAACAGAGCTACCAGTGTTGTTAGACAGAGCTGAATAAAAATACAGTAAAAATGAGACTAAATTTTGGAACTACTAATGGGTGCTAAGATGCTGTGAGGGTTTTGGGCCTTTACAGCAGTAACTACCGTTTGTCCATACTCTGTACTACTTCTGTAAGATGATAACAGATATACGTTCAAGCACTTAACAGAGCAGAAGATTCAACATTACAGAATGAGACCTTTGGAATCATTGCGGTGAATTGATTATCTCTTGCATAACTTCCTGATGCTGCGGCACACTTCAGCATGTCTTTCTTTCTCTTGATGTTACATTTTGTCCTTATTGTTTAAAGCTTAATATTGCACGCATGCATGCTTACACTAAGTAAAGAACCACTTTAATTATGACATGGCCCTAGTTCTATTTCCATTGTTATGATAAAATACCTGACAGCCAAAAACTTACAGGAGAAGGTATTATAGCTCATAACTCCAGTTACAGTCTATCTGTGAAGCAAGCAGGAATGTGAAGTAATTACAACAGCTCCACAGTCATGAGCAAAGGGAGAATGATAGATGTTTGCTTATTCTCATATCACCTTTCCTCTTATTGCTATCCAGAACCAAACTCGGGAAACAGTGTTGTCCCTCCTTTAGACTGAATTTCTGCACTTAGTTAATGTAATCAAGGAATTCATGACAGGCCACAGACAGATCTATCTAGACATTGCCCTCTTTGAGACCCCATTTCCCAAGTAATTGTACCTGGCTTCAATTTATAATTAAAATTAGCCATTGCTGAAATATTAAAACTTCTCAAATTATTCCATTTTTTTCGTTTCAGTAAAAATGTAGCTTAAAAATTGTTATAGCATGTTTTACTGCTGGAACGTCTCAAGAAGAAATTAAATATGCAAAATAAAGAAATGCATATGAAATCACTTGAGAATAAAGATAGCCAACATTTAAGACATTACTGTAAATACGTTTTAAGCACTAACCTTCTATAAGTGTCTACTATATTGACAAAATTGTATGGTAATTTTTATCTATATCATATTTTATTTTCAAAACATTAAAACACAAGTTATATTATTGGCTCCTTTGTTTCTGATAAGTAATTGAAACTTACATAATTTAAACAATGATTCCAAGGACATGAAACAAGAGAGTTTTATATTTAACAATGAAACTTTGGTCAAGCTGATTTCCGAAGATAATGTGTTGCATAGTAAATAAATTTTTCTTGACTTGTGATACCAATATGAACTCAGTTATTTAAGTAATACTGTATATTCAAATATATAGTACTTTAAATCTAAATTTAACACAGATAATTTTTAAAGCTAAATCAACTATAGAAATTTGAATTTTTAAAATGTGAATAACCTTAAATATGAATATTGGGTAAAGTACAGGTGACAATCAGGTAGGATAGCAGTCGATATAGAATGATTGAATTTCCAAGTATTCCACATTGATTTCTTATGCATTGCACATAAATAACAGTTATTTGGGTTCTGTTTAAGACTGGTATCAGGACATATTGTCATGTTTGGTTTTAGTACCTATAGTTCTCTAAGCATGCCTTACTCTTGCCCTGATACTGTTTGGCTATGAATGTATCAATCTTTATCATTTGGAATTCATTTGTCCTTCTCCAAAATTATCTCACCCATCTTCCTGTTTGAAATGTACTGCCTTCTGGGAAACTAGCAGATTTCCAAAATGAGTTCTTTGGGGATGGGGTGGGTGTGGGACAGTAACAACAAGACTTACTACCTAAACATTAAGAATGGATAAACATATGTATTTTAGGCATTTTATCTCAGAGAGATTTTTATTTCCAAACAGGAAAAATATATCATTTTTATATTTCTTATATCAGAACAGATAACTATAATTTCAAACTGTGCACGAAGATGGGATTCTCTTCATTACCAATTATCTGGATTGTACATTTGTTTTGTCTTATGATAAAGGAAACTTTTATACTTACATAGAAAACAAAACCATCTGTGAAACTTCATATAATATTTAATCTGGAAGTAATACTAAAGATTTATGGAATATCAGGCTACTAATTTTGGCACGGAAATAAATAATGTAGAATATTAGGTGGAATAGAAGCAGTGACAGGGGGAAGTTTTCTCTGTTGCTTTAACAGAATACTTGAAGCTAGATTATTTATAACAGAAATAAGTTCTATTTTGAGGCACAGGTCTGGAATTCAAGATCATGGTGTAAGTCCGCAGCCTTCTACAGACCATACCATACAGTTTTTACTCATAAATGAAAATGGTGCTAAAGAAGAATCCCGACTTTATTGGTTGCCCATTTCTATAAGAAAATCACTAATCTACTTGAGAGGTGGATCCCTGATAACTTCAAATACCCATAAATATTTCCTCGATTCCCAACACTATTGCCCCAGAGATAACCTTTACCATGGGTTTTGTTTGAAACAAACCATATACAAATTACAGTATAGGAGTAGAGAAAAACAAATGAATACTGATGATGGTCAGTGATAATGGTGTTGGTGGTAGTTTAGGTGGTGGTGGTGGTGGTGCTGGTGCTGGTGGTATAGGTGATGGTGGTATGTGTGGGAGTGGTGGTGGGTGGTGTGGAATTCAAGACACACTGGGAATTCGTTGCAACATAAAGAATTTTCTTATCCAGGAAGGTAATACAAAAGGAAGACTTCATTTGGAAAACATGATCTCTACTGCCTCTTCAACAAAAAATAACAGATGATGAAACAAATATGAAATAAAGAGCAATCAGTAGAAAAGAAACAGAATGACAGTGACCAGGAAGTGAACTAAAGCATATCATCCTTGTAGAAGAGCAAAGGTCAGTGTGTACAGATAACCCTGGGCTGAAATAGAAGCCCACATGCTTTCCTTTATGGCAAATGATACTGTGTATCACATAGGATATAGGCCTTGAGTGTAGCAATATAATCTGAAGAGTTACCCTTAACACCAAACTAATGCAAACTGACACATCACTGCACTTAGTTAATGCTTACCTATTAACATCCCCAATTTCCTCAGGAAAAATGCTAATTTAAAACACAGCAAAGAAAATATAAGGTAAAATCACCATGAATTTATTATTGATTTATTTGTTTGTATAGCAAATATTCATTTAGGAACAGTTTCACGTCAGAACTATGTTAAGGTCAAGATTCAATGAGAAGTGAACTCTGTATAACAGCACATGCAATGATACTGTAATAAAATGGTCTGTCTTAATGCAGAAATATGCAGAAGACAATTAGGATAAAATACAAATCCAGTCCTGGTGTTTTTATACGAATGGGCTTCCTGGTTCACAACCATCCTAGTCTGAGCTGAAGTTCCATAGATATTTATATACTTTCAAGTTTCATAATGCCTTAGAACTTCGAAAATTATTTTGCCAGGTTAGAAATTGTTTCTATTTAGTTGTGCCTCCTGTGTGAGATTAAACCCAATGAACTATAAAAATGTCCTACTTTTTTATGGTCACACATGACACAAGAAGTCAATAGTAGAAAGAAGAAGGAATTGCACGTTTTGGCACTATATTAACAAACTACAAAAAATAGAAAGGGATGAAGTAAAATTTATAGTTGTACCAAAGTATATAGTGTAAGAGAGTGGGCAGTACATGTGCAGGAACTCAAGAATAAGTATAATGTGGAAGGAAATGATGGAAATCTTTCAGAAAGGAAGGGACTGGAACAACAATGGCTTGTGACATTGAATAGAATATGATATGGTGGCCTACAACTTGCTGAAAAAACTAGGGGCGTACATGTCTTCCAAATATTGGTTGTTAAACATGGTGCTTTTGAATATAGCTGAATACAATGTTTATCTTAATATCCAAGTAACAGTGTGACTATATTCTATGGAGTCCTTCAAGAGGCACACAGCAGGGTGGAATAAGAAGAAAAAAATGTCTCTGAGGGAGATGGAGAAGGTTCTAAAATTGTCTAATCATGATCAAATTCTATCCTGGGATGGTGAAAATAAAGGAAGGAACAGATATTTTAGATTAAACTATGTCTCAAAACAATCTCATCAAAGTTGACAGGTAGACCTTGAGCCAAAATGCTCACAAAGCAGTCTGGGACACCAAGAACAAACCTCTATTAGTATTTCTGCAGAATTTCACCAATGGCTTGTTGCAACTATATCATGTGACCTCAATGGATACATGCTGGTATCCACATCATCAGTTACCATCGCTAACAGGAATGTTGTATGCTTTCATGGCCACCAAGTGATCTGGAACAAGTAACTCCTTTATTTATTAAAAGTAACAAAAAATATTTATTCCATAGAATTATTGAAAATTCTGAATGAATGTACTGGTTATGCATGCAAAACAGAGGCAAAAAATATTGTATTGAAGTTGCAGTTTTTATTACAAGGTGGATGACTTTGATGATCATGGTAAATATAGTTAAAAATAAGACTTGTTAGAGATCTCAGGATGCTGCTAGCCTTCTTGGCAGGATTCAAAGTCACCTTTGCTCATAAATTTGAAGGCTAAGCGGTAGTAAATAGAAGTTATCAGTATGTTCCAGCTTGCATAGGTGGTAAAGAGTGAAGGAACGCTGTTAGATTATTCTCATATTTAATAAGACATTATAGCAGGGGAGTAACAAAACTTCAAAATCAATCCTGGATACACTCAGGAATGAATTACTTAAGGAAATAAATCTGGGTACACCCATAAAATTTGAGTTAAAAAATAATTTTGTTGCAGAGTTAAGAATATTTAAAGACTGAAAAACCTCAAATGTCTATATTTTCAATCATTTTAAGTTTAGGCATTTTAGAATTTGATATTAGCAGATGAATCACACATAAAAGTTGAAAGTTTAAAACTTAAGAATAATTAAACCAACAGGAAATCATCTGTAAGCCTCACTGAGTAAGAAGCTAATTGGTGATTAATGAGTTCCCATGGTCACCAAGAAAATGAACACATGATACAATGAAGAAAAATTAACCTGGGTTTTCTATAATCTGGAATTACAGAGCACTGAAAGTTAACAAAAATGAAAGAGGGAGAAAATACTAAATTCAGAAATAAAAATAGGAAGCAAACGGTGAACACAAGCAGGGGAATAAACATCTCAAGAGAAATTTGGACACTAGCACCATAATTGAAGAAGAAACACATTTACTGAGGAGAAGTTATTTTTTGAGAGAAATTTATCTGAGACATAGAATTCTGGGTGCAGAAGATAAGCATTTCTCTGGGAGCTCAGACCCCCAGGATACAAATATCCCTCAAGATTTCTGAAAGAAAATAAAACAATAGCGATAACACAGCAAGATCCTGATTGAATTATTGGACAGGGAATGAAAGTTGGTGCTAGTTCACCTCTAAGCGTGTGCTTAGGCAGAAGTAAGAAACTACAAGGGACAGATTGAAAAAATCCAAGCACATATGATGTTAAAGGATGTGCTTGGCAAATGCAAAGTATCGGAGGGATGGAATAATGAATACCATAACACTTAGAGCATAATTAATGAGTTAGTCTTAGCTAAAAGAGCACTTCCGTCTGAAATGGAAAATTAGAGAAATGCAAGTGAAAATGATAGAAAGTGAATATTTTCAAATAAAGTCTCTCAGTAAATTAGAGAGCATTATCCTCACCCTTCCTTTAACCAATAAGATAACTTTTCTTTACTTGCTGAGTTTCACTGTCAGACAAGCTATGTTGATCACATTGAACCTCTAGGGCTCTTAAGATGCCTGGAAGTTGTTCTACTTATTCCTAATAGCATTAATGAAATTATTCCATTAAGATACAATTTAGGTTAATATTTTATTGCATTAATTTATTTAGATTGAGACTGATTACTTAGGTATCAGGATAATCACCCTGGAAATATTTGAATAAAACCCCAATTAATTTAATTAATTCTTTATTTACTTTTGCTCTCTAGATATAATGAAAGGATCACTTTGTTCCATTAATGAGTCTTTACCAACCCTGATTATCAAATGAAGATAAAATGAAAGAAGAACATTACCTGTATACTCTGTCTTTGGAGAAAAATTTCTGTAAACATAGTCAGAAAACTTGCATTCAGAAATTCTAGAATAAAGATCATGAACGATAGCAAAACACTCTGCTTGCATTTGGGTTAATTATTACTATAAATTTCAGTAACATCTTAAAGTGGCTATTTTGTTGTTCAATATTTATTAATGTATTACATTATGAAATAAATGACTTAACATACATTAAGATTATATATGTTGCAGTAAAATTATTTTAAAAAAATGGTGTCTTTTGTCCTGCACTAGATCTGTCACTGTAGTGCCCCAAGATATTTGGTAGATATCTTCACCTCAGTCAGCAAAGCGTCTGACTCATAGCACACAGCTGATAACTTTTCTCTGAGCCTGGCAACAATCTCTCTACCTATCTGGTTCCCAAGGCAAGTTGCCATCATGCCAGAAATATACATTCCAATTTCATGGCGGCCTAGTATCTCCAGCCACCACATACACTCTTGAACTTAAATCTCCACATGAAAGAACACACAGCACAATAACCTCTGATCCAATTGATAAGATATAATTGCCCACCTAGACATACAGAGCCCTGTACACATCCATCCCTTAGGAACCTTCATAACAACTTGTAAAGGTGCAGAGAGAATCTTAACATCAGCCTCCATGTTCTCTCCACTGCTTCTCCTCTTCTACCTCTCCAGTCTCTTCCTCTCTTGAAAATTTTTCTCCTGTCCATCCTTCCTTCTTATCCAATGGCAGGCCTCTTCTATCATTCTATCTTGTACATGCCTTCACCTGTATGACATCCTATATAAGTGTATATGTGTGTGTGTATATATATATTAATAAAAATATCATATATACAGAACTTCTTAGTATAGCCAACCTTCTGTCATTTATTTTATGTATTCATTACAAATTTCATAACCAAGAACCAGTTGGTTCCCATCTGCATGCATATATATAAAACCTGTCCACAAACCTGTACACTAATATCAAGCAGGAAAATTCAAAAGCATATGTGTGTTAGAGACAAACTAGGACAAAGATGCTTATAGTCTTTATTCAAGTCAAGAACCAAGCAAGATTAAGTTCAACTAACAAGAATCCAATCACCATAAAGACTGATTAATTTTTATACTTATGATCATTATTTTAATATGATACAACACACACTCTGGTATTAGCATAATCCAATGTTTTAGCATAAAGTAAAAATATCATAATATATTTAAAAATTGGGGACTTTTAAAGTTCACTTTGAAATTCATTGGTTTCCAACATTTGAAAACGTCACTGACTTTGGTAAGTTTAGTAAGGAATATTTAGATGTCTTGAGTTATTGTACAGGTTTTTTTCCCCCTCCATCATTCCTCCCTCTCTCCACTCACCCTTTTCTCCTACCTCATGGGAACTTCATGTGAAACAAAAATGGTGCCTGGTAACCCACAACGTAAATTTATATACACGGAGTTAAAAGGGCAGCTCAGGGTAAATGCAGTGGCCACAATTGAGGCTGACCATGCTAGGAACTGCCTTCAATTGGAACTCATACTCACCATGAAAGAGATAAATAACATGAATACTTAATCTGTTTTGTTATCTCTTTGTACGATCAACACCTGTGCAAGTTTCTGTCAAAACTTAGGGCACCTACCTTTATTCTTATGGGAGTCATCTTAGAGAAAACAAACAAGTAGCTATCTAATTATAACAGGCAGCAAAGGCAAGAGGGAGCTGAATTGGAATCATTGCAAGGTTATAACCTAAAGGTTCTTGGTAGAGAGAGAAAGAGATTTTTCATCTTATTTTTTTGTTTGTTTGTTTCTTGTAGCACTCGTAAAAAATCCCCACACTGAAATGAAAATGTAGCTACAGAAGCTTCTCATGGTCAACAGTGTCTTATTGGGCGCTAATCTTTATAGCTGACATTAGGAATAAGCAGGCATATATCACATCGTGCCTACTGCTGACAGCTGGTGTCATAGGAACTTTCTATCTATTCCTAGGCCTTCCTTCATGTAGCCAAGAACCTGAGGCTGAGCTGTATCAAAGAACAGGGGGGATGTTCTATGTTCTGTCTTTAGTTCAAAATTCATGTTAGAAGTGATACAATCTCCTTAAAGGCTTAAAGGATAGCTAATGGGAATATTTATGAACTTCATTACGTGTGTGTGTGTGTGTGTGTGTGTGTGTGTGTGTGTATTTTGTGTAAACACACACACACACACACACTCATATTACAGAACTTCTTAGCATAGCCAACCTTCTGTCATTTATTTTATTTATTCATTACAGATTTCATAACCAAGAACCAGTTGGTTCCCATCTGCATTATTTGTGTATTTAACAGTCCTCTAGAGAAAGTGATTACTGAAGTTGCTTTTGAATTATGTTCCTTTCCACAATCTATTCATAAGGAAAAAAAGGAGAGGAAAAACATACCAGTGTGCATGCCCACTTTATGGCCCCATCTATAGAGTTTCAAGGTCTAGGAAGAAGACCTTGGGCAATTAAAAACAAATTGGTTACAGTTTTGTTTCTGGCTTTCACATATTTTTTTACCAAATATAGTATCTGTTTCGTCTGGCTCCTTGAAGCAGAAACCAGATCGTAACAGAGTGAGTACTGGGAAAAACTGTTAACAAGATATATATATATATATATATATATATATATATATATATATATATATATATATATATATATATATGCGCAAGTATGTGCTGCCACCAGCCTTTCTTCACCTCGGGAATTTATTTATGAGGAAGCAGCAACAGCATGGTATGTTCAAAGCAGTTACAAATCCATGACTACAGATGCATGCTTATTGTGACTTACATATCAGCCATCTTTCCTTACCTTTCTCATCCTGTTCCTTTCCTGTAATACTTCCTTCTACTTAGGTTTATCTAAAACTTTTTTCTCTTGTAAATGTTTATTTGTTCTGTTGGTTTTTCCTGCCATATATTCTCTGAGATGGTGTTCCTCCTCAGTTTATTCAGACATAAAATTATTTCTTCATTAATTTAGCCTTTCTTCTAAATCTTAGGAAATAGTTATTATTTTTTCTTTTACTAAAGAACAAAGCATTTTATGTTCAACTGCATAAAAAAATAGAAGAGTGAGGGATAGAAAAATACAGACAGGATTTGCGTAAGTCATTTTTATTTTTTTTTATATTTAGCTTCAAATCCACAAGAACTGAAATAATATTTGGATCTTCTGTTTGAAACCAATGAGATACTATTTTTCAGCTCAGTCCACATGTGTAAGATGTTCCTGCTATACATATATTTTCCAAGGAATTTGAGTCTAAGTTCTATTATGAAGGGATTTTGCATTCCAGATATGGCTCTTAATCAATTTATTAACCTTGAGTGTGATAAATTTGTGAGCCTTAGTTAATTATGTATGCTCTTAGATTTTTGTTTAATTGTTGGCAACAAAAAGACAGGGGATCCTAGTAAAAGACATAGGTTGCTGATACCCTAGAAAAGCTGCATGGAGCCAATCCTGGTCTCTAGCCAAATTTAGAAAGAAAATGGAATAGTCTTGCAATTCTGAAGAATTGCATTCTTTTAACTTCCTTGATAAACTGGAGGGCCCATCCTTATTTTAATGTAAGATGACATTCAGGTAGTGCTTGTTGCATCCGTGATTCACCCTGGGAAATCCTAAACAGTGAAGTACTAACTACAGCATACGCAAGTTCCTGATCCATAGGAAAACCCCCAAATAGTCATTTATCTTGCTTTACTATGCTAATTTTGTGGTAATTCATGATGAATTGTTAATAACTGGTATACACACACACACACATATATGGAGAGAGAGAGAGAGAGAGAGAGAGAGAGAGAGAGAGAGAGAGAGAGCCAGGAAGCCTTTCATCTTATAAAGTCATTTTAAAAGTAGCTTTATTAATACAGAAAGAGACATGTCTTAAATGCTTGTTTCTTTACTTAGTGGTGTGGACATTTACAGTCAGAGTTATTATACCTGCTACAAATGATTTAGTGCAAGTCTCTTACACATGAGATTTAGGATGCAGAAATCTGTAATGAACATATTACTATGATAATATTGCAAGCATTTATTGACTTTATTGAGTGTTTGACATGGTACTAGGCTCATGTATATTTTAAATACCTGTTTCTAAATTATTTATGTGCAGAGGTTCAAAATAATTTGAAAAAAAAAAGGACAAAAGTTGAAATCATTGGAACTTTCTTTTTTCTCTTTATCTTTATGGAAGATGTATGTCTAGTGTTAGTTGGAAACAGACAGAAGAATAAATCTTGAGAAAAAGACTCCCTTCTTGGAGAGTTTATTTCAGTGTGGAGTTTGCTACAGAATAGCATCTTGTACTTAATTATTACTACAAAATTGCTAACAGAAGTTAATACAAGAAAGAAAGGATTTTTGAGCCAGTTTAAGAAAATTTCAGACCATCAGTGTAGTGAATCCGCCAAGGTGGAGCTGCTCACTTGATGTCTGCAGGACTATGAGGTGCTTGGTCACACTGCAGTGGTGAAGTAGAAAGTGAGACTCTTCAGCCAGTAAGAGTGAATATAGCTTTCAGGGTCTGTCCCGGTAGCTGACTTTTCATACTAGGCTGCGTGTCCCAAACATTTCAAAACCTCCCCAAACAGTAACACTACCTGGGAGCAAGTGTTCAAACTCATGAGCCTACAAAGACATATAAATAAAACCCGCTGGATGCATTCAGTGCTTCCTTCAAGTATATTTTTCTAGGGATGACCATCCAGTATTAGGTTCCAGATCAGGAGGCTCATCTCTTGTGAAATTCTCTTTCTCTCCCTCTGTCTCACTGTCCTCCTGCATCTCTGTCTCTCTTTCATTCTCTCTGTCTCTCTGAATCTCTCTGACTCTCTCTGTTTCTCTATCATTCTTTCTGTTTCTTAGTGTGTCTCTGTCTCTCTGCCTATTTGTCTCTCTCTATCCCTCTGTATCTCTCTGTCTCTGTTTTACTTTCATTCTCTCTGTTTCTTGGTCTCTCTCTCTCTCTCTCCTTGATTGACTGTAGCCCTTCATCTGTAATGGATTTCCTCTATCTGCCTTCTTTAGGCAAACACGTTGAGATCTCATGGTATAGCTTCCCTATCATAGCTAGAATGCCCGTTCTCACAGAATAGTCGCTGGTCCTCTCAAAGAAGACTTACTAGTTTTTAAGAGATCACTCTCTTTCCTTCTTTCTTTTTAGCAGCAGAAGCCACCTTCCTCTGACCTAGCAGTTACATTAGACACATTTCTTTATTGGTTAAGCCATTTTCACTCAGGGGATTCTGTTATCTGAATCTAGACTATTTCAACAAGTAACATGTGGGATCAACACCCACTGTCAAAGTACTGTTTAAACTTGAGCTCAGCATTATTCTCCAATGTAAAGTCCTTCAAAGGCCTGTAGAATCTCATCTCTAGTTTCCCAGGCAACTATCACATGTCACTCATGGACTTCCTGAAGCACACAGGTAATATTCCATCTCGTCACCTCAATTTTAAAACCCAAGAAAGATAAACGAAATGGGTGCCAATAAATGCACAGGGCTGCAGAGATAAAAGAAGAGAATAAAAATTCCAGGAGACAAAGACAGGTAAACAATCTCCTCTGCTATTTAATCTCATCCTCTGCATTCTTTGTTTTCATTTCTATTTTTATAGTGATGTCATGAGGTATTCAAAATTAAATATTATTTTTCCTTTGGAGTTAGGTCCTTCTTCCTGAATTTCTCTGCATGTGATTGACCTTCATATATAAGAAACACAGCCTCTGGAAGAGAAACGACTCGACAATTCCAAATAGCTCATCTCAGATCTTTTGGGTCCCTCCCTCCCCCAGGTAATAGGAATAAAATTCAATTTTGAACCTAAATAGGTGTAATAGACTTTAGTATGAATAATAGAAACGCTAATACTTTTTACTCTGCAAATGTCTCTTCAAGAGTGCCAAATTATATACTTATGATGGAAATAAAATTGAAAGATTAAGTTTCATCATTAGGAATTCTGTTATTCATCAAAGACAATGTGTTGGAGATGATTTCAAGCTGGAGCTGGTAGCTTTGCTGTTGAGTGTGTTGGTTAGTAACTAGAGGAAACTTTCATTTATGTCACAGAGAGCTTTTCTTGGATATAAAACACCCAAGAGAACAGAAGAAGTCTAAAACTCAAGAATTAGCTAGAAATCTAGTAAGGATGAGACACCATCTCTCATCAGTTCTTTTCATAGGGAAAACATTATTTTTAACAGTCTTTAACAACAGATAGGAAGGGAGATACTTGACAAAGAGCAGCCTCACAAGGACCTGAGGTAAATCCCAGGGGCCCACTAGAAAAAAGAAGCTATCCATGGACAGTGGCATGTTTGTAATCCCAGTACCATACAGGCAAAAATACATAAGTGTGTGGGACGTAGTGGCCTGTCAGCCGACTCTAATGAAGTGGCAGGTCAATGAGAGACCCTGTCTCAGAAAGCAAGACAGTTGGATCCTCACAAATGATATGGATGATGTCTGCAAGTGTTAAATGCATATTTACATATGTGCACTTACACACACACACACACACACACACACACACACACAAAATCTTCAACAACTCTTCATACCATTTAGAACTCTACATAATTTGACCCTTGTTTATCCTGGTGACTCTACATTCTTCATTCCTCCCTTCTCCATCCCATCCTTCTAGGCCCCATGATGTTAAAAAGGCCATGTATAATAATAGCATTTGGCATTTGGGTGCCAATACATGCCAAGCTAGTAACGTTCTTCTGAGAGATATTACTTGGGTCAGCCATTGTAATCCTTTTCTGCCTCTCTTTTATCTGAGTGTTATTCCGTGAATATTCTACAAAACAATACTCTTGTCTTACTCACTGTCACCTTACCATATTTCTCAGGTCCCTCCCCTGTCACAGTGCTCATCACCAGTGTATATGTCACACAATTGCATATTTCCTATCATTTCCTACTAGAATTACATTGCTGATATCCAGAAAATACTTTTGTTTGCAACTATCTCCCAGTATAGTGCTTGAAACCGTACTGGTGAAATAATTATACTTTGACAGGCATTAGCATTTTTAATGTTGAGTCATTTAATTGTTTAAGAAATATATGCATATCTTTTAACAATATGTCAAATCTCTAGTCCAGTTTTATTGTTTTTATCTTGAAATTATTTTGTGAGATGGATATTTGTTCCTTTCTGTAAAATATTTGCAACTTTTTATTATTTTTTTTATTTTCTTCACAACCTGACTGCAGCTTCCTCCTCTTTTCTGTCTTCCCAGTCCCTCCAACTCACTTTTCCATCCCCACAATCCACCCTCCTCCTCTTTTCTGAGGAGCTTCAGTAAGACTGCTTGTATCTTCTTCTACTGAGGCTAGACAAGGCTGCCCAGTTAGGGGAAAGGTATCTAAAGGTTGGCAATGTAAACAGAGACAGCCTCTGCTTTCACAGTCCTGTGTGAAGATCCAGCTGCACAAGTGTTATGGATGTCCATCAAATGCATGTTCTCTGTTTGGCAGTTTAGTCTTTATGAGCACTTATGGACCCAGTTTAGTTGATTCTGATAGGGTGTCTTTGACTTCGCTGGTTCCTTCACTCCTTGGACCCATTCCACAGGATTTCCCAACCCCCACTTAATGTTTGGCTGTGGGTATCTGCATCAGTTTGTATCAGTTGCTAGGTGAAGTCGCTTTGTTGATAGTTATGCTAGGCTTCTGTTTGCAAATAAAACAGAATATCAATAACAGGGTCAGGGTGGGGTCCCTTGACTAGCATGGGTCTCAAGCTGGGACACCTGAGCCAGTTCATAGTTGGTTCTTCCTTCAAATTCTACTCCATATTTTAACCCTGCACATCCTATAGACAGGATAAATTGAGGGTCTAAGTTTTCTGATTATATTGATGTCTCCATCCTTCCTTCGAAAGTCTTGCTTGGTTATAGGAGATGGCCAGTTCAGGATTCATATCTCCAATTCCTAGGAATCTTAGCTACGGTCACCCCCACAGATTCCTGGAACTAATATTGTACTAACTCTCTAACTTATCACAGAGATGCACCTTCAATCTAGTTGTATCTACCAGTACTCTCTCCCTCTGTCCTCCCCTCTACCTCATCCCTCCTGTTCCCATCACCACCCTGTCACCTCCCTCTATTCATCCCCAGTGTCTAACCTATTTCCCTTCTCAGTGAGATCAAGCTTCTCCCTTGGGCCATCCTTGTTACTTAGGTTCTTTGAGTCTGTGTATTGTCACATGGTTTATCCTGTACTTGATGACAAATTCCCACTTATAACTGAATGTACAGCATCTTTGTCTTTCTGAGCCTGAGTTACCTTACTCAGAATGAATTTTTCTAGGTCCATCCATTTGCCTGCATATTTTATGATGTTATTGTTTGTAATGGCTGAATAATTTTGCATTCTGTAAGTGTACTACATTATCCTTATTTATTCTTTGGTTGAGGGACATCTAGCTTGATTCCAGTTTCTGGCTATTATGTATAAAGTTGCTACAAACATAATTGGAAAGGTGTCCTAGTGATATAGTGGAGATTTTGGGGGGTAAATCCCAGAAATTGTATAGTTGATTCTTTAGGTATAACTATTTCCAATTTTCAGAGAAACTGACAAATTGATTTCCAAAGTGGTTGTACATGTTTGTACTTCCTTTTCTATATGTATCATATTCATCTCCTTTAGTTGTCATATTGCTCTAGCTAAAACTTCAAATACTATATTGAAGAGATATGAAGAGAGTGGGCAGCCTTGTCTTGTCCCTGATTTTAGTGGAATCGCTTTACATTTCTTTTCATTTAATTAGATGTTGTCTATCAGCTTGCTGTATATTCTTTGTTTACTACTATTACTGTTATTATTATATATTATTTTTATTTCTACTATATCTCATCATCATCATCATCATCATCATTATTTTTTACACTACATATTTTATTTCCCTCCCAGTCCACCCTCTAACTGTTCCATATCCCATATGTCCTCCCTGCCCCCTCCTGTCTCCATAGTATGTCCCCACCATACTCACCCTACCAGACTGCCAAACTCCATGGGGCCTCCAGTCTCTTGAGAGTTAGGTGCTTTTTCTCTTACTGAACCCAAACCTGGCATCCTCTGCTGTATATGTGTTGGAGGCCTCATATCAGCTGGCATATGCTGCCTGGTTGGTGATCCCATGTCTGAGAGATCTCGGGGGTCCAGATTAATTGAGACTGCTGGTCCTCCTATAGGGTTGCCCTCCTTCTCAGTTCCTTCCACCTTTCCCCTAATGCAAACACAGAGGTCAGCAGCTTCTGTTCATTGGTTGGGTGTACATATCTGCCTCTGACTCTTTCAGCTGCTTTTTGGGTCTTTTCGAGGGCACTCATGATAGGCCCCTTTTTGTTAGTGCTCCATAGCCTCATTAATAGTGTCAGGCCTTGGGGTCTCCCCTGAAGCTGGGTCCTGCTTTGGGCCCATCACTGAACCTTCTTTTTTTCTGGCTCTTTTCCATTTCTATCCCTGTAGTTTATGCATGTCCTTTTGAGTCTGAGTTACCTCACTCAGGATGATATTTTCTAGTTCCATCTATTTGCCTGAAAAACTCAGGATG
Organism: Rattus rattus; assembly: GCF_011064425.1. Lineage (NCBI taxonomy): Eukaryota > Metazoa > Chordata > Mammalia > Rodentia > Muridae > Rattus > Rattus rattus. The sequence goes on along the minus strand of NC_046157.1, from coordinate 36,187,882 downwards.
TCCTCGTTGTTAATAGCTGAATAGTATTCCACTGTGTAAATTAACCACATTTTCTGTATCCATTCTTCTGTCTTGGGACGTCTGGGTTGTTTCCAACCTCTGGCTATCACAAATAAGACCGTTATGAACATAGGGGAACATGTGCCCCTGTGGCATGATGGGGCATCTTTTGGGTATACTCCCAAGAGTGGTATTGCTGGGTCTTCAGGTATTTATTTGTGTGTGTTTAAGTATATGCAATGTATCTCTGATCTCTCCAAGACTTTTATCATGAAAGAGTACTTGATTCTGTCACGTAATTTTTTCAGCATCTAATGAGATGATTGTGTGGTTTTTCTTTGTTCTTTCATCATTTTGGTAATATGGTGGATTACATTGATGGATTTTAATAAATTAAACCATAACTGCATCTCTGGGATGAAGTCTACTTGATCACTGCATATGCTGTTTTTGGATTCAGTTCACAAGTATTTTACTGAGCATTTTTACATCAATGTTCATAAAGGAGATTGGTCTGAAGTTGCCTTTCTTGTTTGAGTCTTTATATGACTTAGAAATCAGGTGATGGTGACCCCATAAATTGAATTTGACAGTTTTCCTTCTATATCTATTTTGTGAAATAATTTGAAGAATATTAGCTCTGCTTTGAAGGTCTGGTAGAATTTTGCACTAAAACCATCTGGCCCTTGACTTTTTTTTTTTAAGGGAGAATTTTAATTCTTTGGGTAGGGAGCTTCTATTTCCTTAGGTGTTATGGGTCTATTTATATTGTTTACCTGCTCTTGATTTAACTTTCATAGCTGGTATCTATCAAGGAAATTGTCCATTTCATTTAGATTTTCCAATTTCCTGGAGTATTGCTTTTTCAACTAAATCCTAACGATTTTTGGACTTCCTCAGTGTCTGTTCTCATGCTCCCCTTTCCATTTCTGACTTTGTTACTTGATCTTCTCTGTCTTCCTTTTAGATAGTTTGGCTAAAGGTTTGTCTATCTTGTTCTCAAAAAACCAACTCTTCAGTTTGCTGATTCTTATATTGTTTCCTTCATTTCTATTTCATTGAGTTCAGCCTTGAGTTTGGTTATTTCTTGGGTGTGGTTGCTTCTTTAGGTTCTAGAGCTTCAGGTATACTATTAAGTTTGTAGTATGAGATTTCACTAATTTCTTTATGAAGGCACTTATTTTTATGATTTTCTTCTTATCACTGTGTCCCTTAAGTTTGAGTATGTTGTGCACTTGTTTTCATTGAATTCTAGAAAGTCTTCAATTTCTTTCTTATTTCTTCCTTGATCCAATGGTCAAGGAAGAGATTGAGTAGAGAGGTGTTCATTTTCCATGAGTGTGTACGCTATATGCTGTTTCTGTAAAGTCCAGCCTAGATCTATGGTGATCGTATAAATTATAAAGGATTATATCAGCTTTCTTGTATATTGAGATTTTTGCTTTGTGACCAAGTATATGATCAGTTTTGGAAAAAGTTCCATGAGATGCTGAGAAGAAGGTATATTCTTCTGTAATTGAGTGATGAATTGTTCTGTGGACATCTGTTAAGTCCATTTGAGTAATAACATCTATTAGCACCATTATTTCTCTATTGAGTTTCTGTTTGGATGATCCGTCCATTGATGAGGGTGGGGTGTCTCCCCTTATTAGTGTGTAAGATTTGATGTGTGATTTAGCCTTTAATGTGTTTTTGTTTGTTTGTTTGTTTGTTTTTCAAATGTGGGTATCTTTGCATTTAGGGCACATATATTCATAATGGAGACATTATCTTGGTGGACTTTTCCTTTGATGGGTATGATGTGAGCCTCCCCATCACTCTTGATTAATTACAGTTGGAAATCTATTTTATTCAATAGTAGAATGAATACTCTGTCTTGATTCTTGGGTCCACTTGGTTGGAGAATCTTTTTCCAGTCCTTTCTTCTGAGATAATATCTATCTTTAAGGTCAAGGAATGTTTCATGTATACAGAATGATGATCCTGTTAAATATTCATTCTTACTTTCTGTGCCTTTTTATTGATGTTGAGAGATATTAAAGACCAATGATTGTTCATTCCTGTTATTTTGATGGTGGTGGTGGAGGTGGGGGGAGTGGTGATAGTGGTGTTGGTGTGTGTGTGTGTGTGTGTGTGTTCCCCTTCATTTGAATTTACTGGTATAAAATTATTTTTTTTTATTTTCTTGGATTTAGTTAATCTCATTGAGTTGGAGTTTTCCTTCTAGTGTCTTCTGTAGGGCTGGATTTGTGGATAAATATTGTTAAATTTGGTTTTGTCATAGAATTTCTTTGTTTCTTCTTCTGTGGTGATTGAAACTTTTTGGGTATTGTAGTCTGGTCTGGATTCTTTGGTCTCTTAGAGACTGCAAGACTGCAAGAGAAGCCCGGGTGCTTCTGACTTTTAGGGTCTCTGTTGAAATGTCAGGCAATTCTAATAGGTCTGCTTTTATGTTTCTTTTCTCCCCTTGCATATCCTTCTTTGTTCTGTGAATTTAGCTATTTTTATTATTATTTGGTGGGAGGATTTTCTTTTATGGTATCTACTTGATGTTTTGTATCCTTCTTGTACATTTATAGGCATCTCTGTCTTTAGGTTAGGGAAATTTTCTTCCATGATTTTGTTGAAAATATTTTCTGGTCCTTTGAGCTAGGAATCTTCTCCTATTCCTATTAATTTTAGGTTTAGTTGTTTCCACAGCGTCTCAAATTTTATGGATTTTTGGTGTGAGAATATTTTTAGAAGTAACATTTTCTTTGACCTGTGCATAGATTTCTTCTGTTGTTTCTTCTATGCCCAAGATTTCCTTTTACAACTCTTATATACTTTTGGTTTGCATCTGTAGTTTTTATTCTCTTACCTACCCATTTCTATCTCTAGGATTCCCCTAGTTTTGTGTTTTGTTTATTGCTTCTATTTCCATTTTCATGTCTTGTACTGTTTTATTCATTTCCTTCACCAGATTGATTGTATTTTCCTAGATGTTTTAAAGGGATTTAGTTATATCCTCTTTAGAGACTTCTATCATTGAACTTCTATCAAGATTGAGTTTAAGGTCTTTTTTTTTGTGCTTCAGCTGTGTTACGATATCTAGAGCTTGCTCTAGTAGGATAGCTAAGCTGTGGTGGTACTGGATTGCCCTGGCTTTTGTTGGTTGTGTTCTTATGGTGGCTAACAGCCACCTGGGTATTACAGTTATTATAGGTTTTTATGCTAATTTATATGATTATCTTTGTTGATTGGAAAGCATGTGGAGTTGTGAATGGGAGAAGTGAGACTAGGGAGTTTGGGGTGCAGTTTAAGCTATTGGATGTGTTTTAAGGTGATTTGGTGATCACGTCCTGGGGTGGGGTCTTATATAGTTCTCCCCTGCACTGGCAAGCCTTCTGAAAAGCAGGCAGAGGTACAGGCCAGAAAATTGAATGCGGGGGACAGGGTGCAGTTTACTGCTGTTGGGTGTGCTTTGGGGCGACTTCAAATTAGTTTTTAGTACAAAAGATATTGTCAGGTCTACATAATACATCTCATCAGCACACTTTAAAAGAAAAAAATGCTATTGAATTTGTATATTGAGATAAATTCCATTGAGTTACATTAAAAATAGTTTCCATTTCTTTTACAAAGGAAGTACATATTAATTTCTATGAAATACATGCATATTGGGTATCTCTAAGTGTGCAAGGAAGAAAATAATCTGGATCTATAATTCAATTCATGTAGAAACACTAACAATGCTACCTTTCATGTAAAAAGTACATGAGAAGAAGCTATTTTCACTTTCTGGAAAATGTATTCATTTAATATTTTTCTCTACACACTTGGACAACTTCATGTTCTATTGAGAATCAAAACAAATTGCACAGCTGCATCACCAACTCCTCACTGATGACAAGCTTCGTTCCGCTCACTCACTGCAGCATGCACACCCAAGTTGTCTCCTCTACCAATCCTTTGTTAGAAACCAGTTGCAAGCAAGTAAACAGTAAGTCAGTCAAGATGAAAACTAACTAAGCAAAACTTGAATTTCCTTTATTTTAACATTTGAATAAGTTCAATTATAACTTGGGCAAATGAGTAGTGTTCTGCCCATTTGTCTCTTTATTAAAACAAATTAAAGTTTCCCTCAATAGAAAGGTTTATGAGTTCTCTTCCTTTCTTTAAAATACAGTTCTCACTGAACCACATCAAATTTGTATTTTCAAGAAATAAGGTAAAATGAAATTTAGAGCAGGCCATTTTGGGGCACTGTGATCACAGCTGTCAATCTAAGTGTAATTGTCTGTATAGGTTATTTTTTTTAAGTCCATGGTATGTACAGCTAGCATTTAAACAACACCCCTATTCTAGTTACTTTTACCATTGAATTAATCTACCTAAATTAGAAAACCCAATTTTTGAAGTGGGTTCTTCTGTATTAATTTGTACAGTAAAGTAAACTCATATTGTGTGAATTTATCAAATTACTCAAACTCAGAACCTTTTTGTACTTTGAATATTCATGGGATTTTACGAGTTATATTTTTAACAAACATTACTGTTGAACCCATCCCTTATAGTTGGATATATCTGTACAGGGATAGATGCATACTTAAATATTAATACAAATATGTAAATATATTTATAAACCTCTTAGCGAGTCCTCAGTAGAACTCCATAATGTTACTGAGAAAATATTAAAAGGCCAGGACACTCTGATGGTGCTGCATTAGTGTCTTCAGAACATTCCACAGACCCAAAGTTGAAACATAGATTATTTATAGTAGATAAGTTCAGGTAAAACAACAAAAAACTTGCACGTTTTTTGGCTTTTGTAAATTTAGGCTTAGGTTTGTTTACTAAAAGAAAATTACAACTTTCATTTTATCAGTACTTAACCTTCTTTGGGGTAAGATTAAAAAAATGTATGGAATATGGGCCCCCAGAGAGTCCATCTAAAGCTCAGAGCTGAAGTGAAAACTTCGTGGTAGGGGGAACTGTAAAGAAGCAGTCAAACAGGTCTTCAGGGTACTGTTCGGAGAAACATCTTGACGAGATTCAACATTACAATTTTAAAATTACGCTCTAAGTCCATCAGAAAAAGAAAGGAAAGCCTGTAGCTTAAGGCTTGAGTATTCCTTACGCAGGTATCTGGACATTTATAGCAATACGTTGTTTCTGATTCCTTACACAGCTGCCAAATGGGAAAATAGGGAAGCTGATAACAAAGAGAAAAGGACATCCCATATTTAAAGTTGCCTCAGGTATGTACATTTTCTTCTTCTTTTTTTTTTTCTAGAGCAACTGAGCTCTGTTTTGTTTGACAGGATCGCAGTGAACACTTTCCACCACCCCAGAACCCATAGGTACCTGGAGGAAGTAACTTTACACTACTGCCTACATGCACAATCGGCCCTCGGTTCCAAGGTTCACAACACTTTAGGATAAAGAGGTTTAGTTGCACCTCCAGAGGCACGGCCATCACACATGTAGCATCCTTTTAGCCTCAAGGCAGGCGAAGCTGGGCCTCTGGACTACTTTCAAGGTAGGACCATTTCTGTTTCCTTCCAGATGTTAACTGTTTTCTTTGTGTGCTGGCCTTTCTTTTTCCCTTTACTAATAAAGCATCCTGATCTCTTTGGTTAAAAATGACCGAAATGTTGAGTCACTAGCAATGCATGGGGATAAGACCTCTGACGTTTAATTTTGACACTGTTCTAAGCATATGGGGAAATAAATAAGGTGGCTAACGGTGCCAGTGCAGTATGGCATACATGTGACTGAAGAGTAGCGAACACATGAGCAGTGGGGAAAGTTTCCTGAACAAAACACCAATAGTTTATGCTCTAAGATCAAGAATAGACAATTGGACCTCATAAAACTGGAAAGCTTCTGTAAGGTAAAGGACACTGTCATTAGGACAAAACGGCAACCAACAGATTGGGACAAGGTCTTTACCAATCTTACATCTGATAGGGGACTAATATCCAAAATATATGAAGAACTCAAGAAGTTAGACTCCAGAGAGCCAAATAACCCAATAAAAATGGGGTTTAGAGCTAAATAAAGAATTCTCAGCTGAGGAATATCAAATGGCTGAGAAGCACCTAAAGAAATGTCCAACATCCTTAGTCATTAGGGAAATGCAAATCAAAACAACCCTGAGATTCCACCTCACACCAGTCAGAATGGCTAAGATAAAAACTCAGGCAACAGCAGATGCTGGCAAAGATGTGGAGAAAGAGGAACACTCTTCCATTTTTGGTGGGATTACAAACGGGTACAACCACTCTGGAAATCATTCTGTAGTTTCCTCAGAAAATTGGACATTGCATTCCCTGAGGACTGAGCTATACCTCTCCTGGGCATATACCCAAAAGACGCTCCAACATATAAGACCCATGCTCCACTATATTCATAGCAGCCTTATTTATAATAGCCAGAAGCTGAAAGAATCCAGATGTCCTTCAACAGAGGAATGAATACAGAAAATATGGTATATTTACACAATGGAATACCACTCATCTATTAAAAACAGTGACTTCATGAAATTCTTAAGCAAATGGATGGAACTCGAAAATATCCTGAGTGAGGTAATATGATCACAAAGAAACACACATGGTTTGCACTCACTGATAAATGGATATTAGCCCAAAAGCTCAGAATACCCAAGATACAATTCACAAACCACATTAAGCTCAAGAAGAAGGAAGACTAAAGTGTGTATGCTTCAGACCTTCTTAGAAGGGGGACCAAAAATACTCACAGGAGGAAATAAGGGGACAAAGTGTGGAGCAGAGACTGAAAGGTCATCCAGAGACTGCACCACAAGGGGATGCATCCCATATACAGCCACCAAACCCAGACAATATTGTGGATGCCAAGAAGTGCATACTGACAGGAGCCTGGGATAGCTGTCTGCTGAGAAGCTCTGGCAGAGCCTGACAAATACAGAGGCAGATGCTCATAGGCAACCATTGAAATCAAAACAGAGTCCCCAATGGAGGAATTAGAGAAAGGACTGAAGTAACTGAAGGGGTTTGCATCCTGATAATAAGAACACCATATCAATGCCCCCCCACAAGAGCTCCCAGAGAATAAACCACCATCCCAAGAGATATGTACTTCTTTGTGCATAATAGATGCTGCTTTCTTGTTAAGCTGTATTTTAGGATCCAGAAAGCCACACAAGGTCCTGCTATTCCTAGGAGTGTATGTCTGCTTGTCTAACAGAAATCCAGTAGCGAGGCCAATAATGCATCAGGCTTTTCATTCTATAAACATTTGTATTCATGGATCTGGTCTCATAGGTTACCAACTATACTCTATTCATTAGTCAGCCAATTTGAAATTTCTTAAGATCCTCTGACATTGCTTACAAGATGCAATGTTGTTGGCCTGCTTCTACCCAATCAGAATCTCCCAATTGACTCACAGTTCAACATTAGAATTCGGAAACCAACCAGTAAGGAAAGGGGTTGAGTTCCAGAATAGTCCAGTCTGCCCTTCTTGTTCCTTGTCAGTCTGAATCCATATCTTTTTTCTGCCTATCCTCCCTCGGGTTCACAGAGCTGAAAATGTTGCTCAGCTTGATGTAATAATGATAACTATAATCATACAAATTGCATATTCCGCTCAGTGTGGCGCCGCACGGCAACAGAGAATTGATGGCCTCATATAGGGCAGTAATGTATCAAAGCTGCAGGACCTATGTAGAATTCAGGAAACGCCAATGCTCTCCTTCAGTTTATGCCCCTGTAACCTTGCCGCGTCTCTCAGTTGCTGTACCACAGAACAGGTAATCCATCAAAAGGGAAACATCATAAACTACCCTGCTGCCCTCCAAAGTGCCTTATTCTTTTTTTTTCCTTCTACCTTCTGATTTCAGCATCAAAGCTGGAAGGGCTTTGTGAGGCAGTGCAGAAGGCTTGGGGCACTCAGAATCCTGACCACTGTTTCATTCCTCAACCCATCCACTGCGCTTTTATCAGCGAGACTGCGTTCCTTCAGACACTGAACTAGTCAGAAAGGGATCACAACTTCCAAAGAAACTACATGAAGGTCAGGATGAGTTTCTGATAGATTTGTCAAGGAATCTAATCCAATGTACAGCACGTGATAGGACTGCACTAAGGCTCTGAATACACTAGTGCATCCTTTGTATCTGTTTTTGTCTCTGTCTGTCTCTCTGTCTCTGTCTCTCTCTGTCTCTGTTTCTCTGTCTCTGTCTCTGTTTCTCTCTCTCTCTCTGTCTCTGTCTCTCTCTATCTCCCTTTGTGTATGTGTGTGTGTGTGTGTGTGTGTGTGTGTGTGTGTGTGTGTGTGTGTGTGTGTGTTTGGTGTGTATGCACATATAGTACCAGGAGCTGATATATGATATCTTGTTTTATTACTTGTCACTTAATTTTTTTTTTAATTTTAAGACAACGTGTGTGTGTGTGTATGTGTGTGTGTATACTTACATGTGTGTATATGTGCTGTGTTTGTGCCTCATGTCCAAGGAGGCCAGTAAAGAGCCTTAGAGCTCCTGGAACTGAAATTATAAATAGTTGTCAGCCACAATGGGTACTAAAAACAACCCAGGACTTTGAAACAGCAAAAAGTGTTTTGAACTGCTTAGCTGTCTCTTCAATTCTGTCCACCTTAGTTTGTTTTATAATTTTGAGACACCATTTTGACTAGCTTGGCTGGCCAGTGTCTACCGACCTCCATCTTCTCTCTAGCTCTGGGGTTATTAGTGGACACTTTGCTTAGGTTTTTTTCCTGGATGCCAGGGATCTCAACTCCAGCCCTCAACATTGTACTCTAGGAACTGAGCAATCTCCCTAGCTCTGTTTATTTTGACTGGGTTTGAACTTCTTTTCTGAAACAAGATCTCATATTGACCTTGTAATATTCCTTCCCTAGCATCCCTAGGACTAGAATTAGAGGATTCCACGACCACAGTCAATATTTTTGTTTATTTTGGGCAGCTTTGATATCTATTTGCATGTTCCTAAACAATAGTGCTGTGTTTAGCAGCCTTTAACAACTGATTTGCACAAAGTGATTAGTTTTTTTTAATGGCATTTTCATACATCCCTAATTACACTTTTGATATTACACAATTTTCTATTCATTTAGTTCACAATATAATCAGTAACCTACATTTAATTGGGAAAACTTTCATTTAAGTTGGGTAAACTTCATGTTCATTGATGAGTGCTATTGTATTTTATGAGAATTCATTTTTTAATCCAATTTTAAGTCAAATAGATAGACACTCGAAGCGCTTCCCATTATTTTGTTTCAGAAGCTTGTCTCCATATAAAAAGTAGTGTTTTCCTAAGGTGTCCTTCCATGTGAAACAAAGTATTGGTTATAAACTATTAAATCCATACAGAGTAATTACCTATGTTACACAATAGTCATTGTCTGGTTCTAGTTGGGAGACAGACCACAAAGTCTCTTTACCTTTGTTTATGGTTGAGGACATTGTTACAGTGGTTTGGGAAGCAGACTCTATTTTTTTCTGCCCAACCACCACCTACTTTCATTTCTGTGGAGGGATTCTCAGTCTTCAATACCATGTGCTCTGCCTCCTAACACACAGACAATAAAACTCATTCCACAGGAAAATGAAAATATAATCTGGCAATCCTACAGAAACCAGACAGGAACTGTACAGTGTTTGTCCTACTCTGATTATTATTTCACAGTGAGTATAAGAGCATGGATGCCCTTGTGCTTGCAATGTCTGGGTGGCATTTTTCTCTCAGCGTAAGTGAGCAGCCAGCGTCCACTGATTTATTCAGGTCCAGCTCCTTTCCTGGACATCTGCTTCATCTCCATGTGGCTCATCTCCTTTCCCCCCTTTGGCTACTGAGCTTTATGGTCCATTTCGGGAGTTTTATTACCATAGCAAGAATGAACATATTGCTTTACCAGTCAGCCTCTCGTTAAGACAATGCTGTGACTTGGCTAGTCCCTGCATTGTTGAATCTCCTCCAAACATATTCTACCAGGAAGAAGTGGGGAGAAGGAGATGTTTGCCCACCTAGTCACCTTGTTCCATCCTAAATCAAATGCCTTATAAAAAGCTCGTTCTTCTGTATTTTGGATTCTCTACACTCTAGTTGTGCATTCATTATTATCATTAATAATAGTACTAGTGGTGGTGGTGGCAGTAGCTGTAGCAGTGATGATGTATTATGTTTGGGTTCTTCTCTTTGTATTTATTTTATTTTAACTTTATGCCTTGAAATTTTTATACATGCATAAATGTACCTTGGACATCCCTCATTTTCCCCTCAAATGCCTCCAGAAACTCTATTACATATTACCCCCAACATCATGTCATTTATTTGTTTGTTTGTGTATGTATGTATGTATGTATGTATGTATGTACATATGTATGTATGTATTTGGTTTCTGTAGTCATATGTCTGCCCATGTGTACTCTTTGGATGGTGGTTTAGTTCCTGTGAACTTGTGTTGGTTGTTGGTGTTGTTCTTATGGGACTACAAGTCCTGTCTTCCACGGCATTGCTTCCCCTCTTTAAGCTCTTACGTTCTTTCTACTACTTCTGTAGAAATTGCTCAGGATATTCCCTGAGCAGTTTGGGGGAGAGGCTGGGGTACTACTTCATTCTTCCTCAGCAGCCCAAAGTCTCTCAGATAAACTGGGCTCTGAAATGTAAGCCCAGGCCTCAGAATTGACTGTTGTGTGTGTGTGTGTGTGTGTGTGTGTGTGTGTGTGTGTGTGTGTGTGTGTGAGAGAGAGAGAGAGAGAGAGAGAGACTAAAACATGGATAAAGACTACAAAGTTCTATCATGAAAATAGAGATATGAGTATGCTAATTAAAGATATAAATTTGGGGACTGGAGAGATGGCTCAGTGATTAAGAGCACTGACTACTTTTCCAGAGATCCTGAGTTCGAATCCTGGTAACCACAAGGTGACTCACAACCATCTGTAATGAAATCTGATGCCCCCTTCTGGTGTGTCTGAAGACAGCTACAGTGTACTAATATATAATAAGTAAGTAAATCTTTTTAAAAAAGGATATAAATTCAATAATGTCACCCAAATGCCTAAATATTGCTGTGAGAAAGATTATTCAAATCAGTTGTTTTGTTGGGAAAATTGCTACAGATATTAGCATCCATCAGAAGACATAGATTGGTCCAATAAAACTTTATTTGCAAGGTAAGTGACAGGCATGATCTATTTCACAATCCACTGCTTGTTGTTTCCTTTTTTAAGTATTAAAACCTGGGGACCATTTAAAGTATACCAAGTTAGTATGATGCACCAAGATTAATATTTTCCTAATTACAATTAAATGAAAATTTTCAGAAAAAATGAAAATTGCATAAGACTTTTGTTTATGTATGATTGAGAAAATATACAGTTTTCTTTTTAAAAATACAGAAATTCGAGGTATTTTCAGATATTTACATTCAAATAGCTGCTTAACATAGAGTTCATGTAGATCATTAATACAAACATCTTGAACATACATTCAATGTGTGGCATTTCAAAGCACATTTTTCATTTTTAAATAGTAATTGATATTCCTATTTTGACCATTCAGTGTTTGAAAGTTGAGCAGTGTGTTACATACACTCTATCTCTAGCTGTAAGACAATGTACATAATTATTAAAAATTTGAATCTTCCCTATAGCTATTTTGGGTTCCCCTATAATGTGACGGCATTGCCTGTAATTTACCACTTAACTGGCAGAAGCACCAGGATCCTAAGTTCAAGGCCAAATTGGAAACACAATTACTGAGTTTAAGGCCAACCTGATCTACCTGATGACAACGTATGCATAAAAACAAGGGCAGGTGACATCATTCAGTGACTGAGCTTTCTCAGCAGGCTTATGACCTTGAGTTTGGTGCATAACAATGAAAGACCAAATGAATAAATAAATAGATTAAAGTCATATAAACATATTTTAGGCTCTAACTTAATTAATATTAAAATAAAATTATGATAATATCTGTTACCTTAATTTATCGAGGGATCCAGCTGTCAACAATTTGCTCTTTCACTTTCTTGAAATTTGCAACCTTAGAGCACAAGGAGAGTTTTGTGTAGTCAATTACTACATGTAGTAAAGATTAAGTTTAGACCGAGGGAAGAAAAGAATCTACGGAATATTGGAAATCTATGAACATATATTTGGAAAAAATAAAAATAAAGGCAGTCAATCAATTTCAATTACAATCAACTTCATACATTTCCATGGTAAGACTGCAATTTTGGAATATGAGTTTACCCTACATTATCTTTAAAAGTCAAAACCTCCTCTGTTCTGAAAAATCTCATGTGTTTCCTTATCTTATTAACTGCAGACAGCATGTATTCTTTGTCTTTTTTTTTGTTATTTTTAATCTGTAATGTGTTGAAACTACACTTATGTTTATTACTATTTACTCATTTATTTTTTTTTACTTCACCATGCTAATAATACAAATTATTCTAGATGACTTACAAACATTATACAAGCATTATAAAATTGCTTTGAGCTTTTTTCATTTATGATATTGTCTATGTTTTTTATTATATAACTTTCTTCATGTTGATGTACAGTATTTCTAGTCCTACATTCTCTAAAACTTTTATCATGAAGGCGTGTTAGATTTTTTTACCGTCAAGTCCATTTTTGTGGTTTATTACATTTATTCCCTTGTGTTTGTCGAAACTTCCCTGCATATTAGGGATAAAGACAACTTGGTCAGGATGAATAATCTTTTGTGTATGTCTGTGTTCTGTATATAAGTATTTTATTGAGCATTTCGGGTGTATATTTATATTGATTTTTATTTGCTTTTCTGTTGTGTGTTTACATGGTGTGAGTATTAGAATGATAGTGGTTTTGTAGGGTTTTCAGGGAGCCCATCATAATTCTATTTTTGAGTAGTTTAAGGGTTGGATGTAGATCTTCTTTGAAAGTCTCATCGAATCCTCATGTGAATTCATCTGGCCGTGAACTTTTATTTAGCCCAAAGATGTTGTACTACTATTTCAGTCTTATGTGTTATGGGTCTGTTCAAAAGTTGTTCTCTTCATGCTTTAATTTTGGTTATTTGAATTAATCTAGAAATTCATCCACTTCTTTTAGTTTTTCCAGCCTAATGGAAAACAGATTTTTAATGCATTCTATTATAATATTTTGAATTTCTTTGCTGTCTATTATATTGTTTCCCTTTTCATTTCTGATTCTCTTTATTTGGGCTATCTATTCCTTTTAGTTAGATCAAGGTCTGTTAATCTTCGCAAAGGACAAGCTCTTTAAATCACTGATTCTTTGTGTTTTGTTTCTATTTGATTGATTTTTATCACTGATTTTTGTATTTATTACCAACAACATTTATTTGCATTCTTCTAGATTTAATTATTACCTCATGTATTTGTTTCCTTTCTGATAATTTACATAGGCATATAGAGATATAAATTCCCTTTACAGGACTGCTTTTCCACTGTTCCAGAGGTTGTGCTGTATTATTATTTTTTTTTTTTTTTATTTAGTATAGGAAAATTTTTTATTTCTCTCTTGATTTACTCTTTAACTCACAAAATTTTCAATACAAAATTTATTCTGACTACAAGAAATACAGGCAGGGAGGATGGAGCAGAGACTGAGGGAATGGCCAACAAATAACCACCCCAACTTGATACCCATCTAATGAGCAAGTGCCAATCCCTAACACTTTCAATGATAATTTGTTAGACTTGCAGACAGGTGCATGTTTTCCTCTGAGAGTCTCTACCCAGCTGCTAGCTCTGAGAGATACAGATAGCTAAGGTCAGTAGAGGGACTTTGGGGACTCTTATGCATAATAGAAGGAAGGACTCTGGTCAGGAACTGCATAGGAACTCCACAGGAAGACCAACACAGTAAACAAACCTGGAGTCTTCGGGCTCTCATTTTAACCACCAACTGAAGAACACACAGGGTCTGGACCTAGGACTCCCTGCTTATATATAGCAGGTGGGCACTTTGGCCTTTATGCAGGTCCTGAACAATTGGAACAGGGGCTATCCCAAAAGCTGTTGCCTGTAGGTGGGATATGTTTTTCTTCCTAAGCTGACTTGTCTAGCCTGAGTGGGAGAAGAAGCACCCAGCCTTGCAGAGACTTGAAGTGCCAGGGTGAGGAAGGGATGCAGGAGGCCCCCATCTGCCCAAAGAAGAAGGGGAGGGTAGATGGGGGGATGGTTGAGGGAGTGGTGATCAGGAGAAGGGCAGTGAGAGGAATGGAACGTGAATAAGTTAAAAAGATAAATTTAAATTTAAAGATATAGTAATAATGGCTTTTAAAACTAACTGTTCTCTTGATTATAGTGAAGTGTCTCCTTTTATATCGCTAATTATTTTATTTTGTAGTCTTTTTTGTCCAAACTAGGATATCAATGTCTGCTAGCTTCCTCACCTCACTTATTGTGGGTCCCATTTTGTGTGCATCCATTTATTTTAAGTTAGAGCCTATCATTAAAGCTAAGATGTATTTCTTATAGACGACAGACATGAATTTTGTTTATTGATTCAGTCACTGTCTTTTGATAAGATATTTGAGCCCATTTATATATAAAGTTATTCTTGGAATGTATGTGTTTATTTTGGTCATTACATTGATTGTAGGTGGTTTTGTGTTCTTAGTGGTCCTCCATGTTTTAATACTTAGGGCTTCATATTTCTTTCCATGATGCTTTGCTCATTCCTGTCTTCAGCTGTAAATGTTGCTTTCTGTATTTTATTTAGCTTTTGCTTGTTATATAGAAATAATTTTAGGCTGTATATATTATGGAACATTATTTTTTCTCCTTCATTTACAGTAGATATTTTGTTTGGTATATTAGTCTAGGAAGGCTGTCATTTGTTTTTTTAGGACTTGGAATTCATTGCTCCAGACTTTTCTGGACTTCAAAGTTTCTACTGATAAATTACTTTTCAATATACTTTCTTAGTTATCTATATCTACTGCTTATTTAAGATATATGATGAGGTTTTTCTTCTTGATCTTATTAATTTGATATTGGTTGTGCATTTTGTATTTGTATCTGTGTGTCTTTCCTCAGTATGTGAAAGTTTTTCCTAAGCATTTTTTGAAGATCCTGTCTATGTCATTCATTCACTTATAATTTTTAGGCATCCTATTATGCAAAATTTTGTTTTCTTCATATTATTCAACTTTTCCTGTATGTTTGTGTTTCTTTCTTATTTGCTCTATACTCTCTACTTTATCTTCAAGTCTGAATAATCCACCCTTCATCTTAATTCATTCAGCTTGTAAGGTTTTCCTTTGAGTTTTCTTATTGAGCTACGGGGTTTTTCAATTCCATCTTAATTGTAGCTTGAATCCTCTTCAATGTTCTCACTGAATTTCATTCTCCCGTCCTGGATTTTTTTTTTTCATTTCCATCAGCCAAATGTTTATGTATGAGGTTGTGTTGTTTTGCTGTTGTCTTGTTCACTTTAGTTTTTTTGTGTATGGTTTTATGTTTTGTTTTCTTTTCGTATATCCCTAACGTCTGTGTTCTTAAGTTCTTCTTTTACATAGTTCTCCTTGGCAAATATTTCTACAGAAGAGGTAGATTTTTTTTGTAGAGGCGTATTTTAGTTACCTTTATATCACTGTGATCATAGGACATAACCAAGCCTACTTGTACATAAAGGAGTTTATTAGGGACTTAAAATTTCACAAGATGTGTACATGATTATTATAGTGGGGAGCATGTCAATATGCAGGAAGACATGGCTCTGGAGCAGTAACTGAGAACTTATGTCCTTTTTCTACAAATGGGAGAGAGGAAGGAAGTGGGGAAGGGGATAGAAATAGAAAGGAGAGTGAAAGAAAGGTTCCAATGGTGTTATTTTTTGGAAATTCAAAGCTCATTCCAAGTTTCCCACCTCCTTCAACTAGGCCATACCATCTATTTCTCACAAACATTCCTACAAACAGGTATCCAAATATGTAAGTCTTTTTTAAACCATCACATTCCACTCCTGACTCCCCATAGATTTGTGACCATATCACAATCCAAAATCCACACATTCGAACTTCAAAAGTCCCATTGTCCTACAGCTATAATACAGTTTCATATTTCAAAGTCCAGGTAAACTCATAATTTTAACCCTTTGCAAAATCAAAACAAATAGAAAATTACACACTTCCAACATCAATATTACAGAATATACATTACCAGTTCAAATAGGAGAAATAGTCACATAGTGAGGAAATATTAAACCAAAGCAAGACAAAAACCTGTCAGTGCAAACTCCAAATTCTGTAGCTCCATATTCAGTGTGAAAAGAGTTAGGTGGCTCTATTATCTCAGTTTTGATGACTGTAACACAGTCTTCTCTGTTGGGTTACTTTCACTTCCAAATTCAGCTCTCCCTGGTAGTCATCTCACAGCTCTGGCACCTCCAACATCCAGGCATCTTCACTGTCATCCAGACTTCACTTTTACAGCTATATGCAAGACCTTCTCTCGACCCACGTGCAGGGATTCCTCAGCCACAGACCTGGCATCAGGAGATTTTCTTAACCATAGAGAAAAATTCCATAATGTATTCATTCCTGGTTCTTTCATAACTCTAAATCTAGAACCATATGGCTGATGATAAAAAGTTAAACTGTCCTTCTGGGATGGAACCTGATTCTCACCACGAATTACGTTTTCTTAAGCTTTCCATTGTTATAGTTTTTGTTGAACAGTTAATTTGTAGGCCATTTCTTAGCTGGGTGGAATGTTGACTTGAAGGCACAATCCTTTCCTCTAATTTTGCATCAGGCCTCTCAGTTTTTTCAGCACAAGCTTTGGCTCCAACATAGAATTCCCTGGTGCTCTTTTTCATCTTATATTATACATTTTGTATTTATTTTTGTCCCATTTGCTCTTTTGCATTGTAAGCCCTCATAAGAGTTATCACTAATGCCAGGAGTCAGAATCAATATTAGGCTGTCTTGAAATCTCCTCTGCCAATGAAAATTAGTTCAAAACCTTCTATGTACCTCAGGCAAGTTTTTATGACAAGAGCAAAATATGTCACATTCTTTGTTATGACAACACAAGAATGATCTCAAATTCATTAGCTAGTATTTTTCTCATCTGAAACATCTTTACATGGCCTCTACAGTTTGAAATGCTCTTGGATCCATTCTCATCCAATCCATCACAAGAAGTTACTGGCTTGATCTACCATACTCTGTGTTTTGGCAATGAGGTCTGGGCAAGTTGGCTTCTTTGTTAGTTTTAAGTCTGATAAAGATAGAACGGGCAGGTTAGTGAATTGACAATAGATGTTGGAAATGATTTGGTTGGTATGATATCAGGTATACAGAAGGAACTGTACTATTGAACACGATGTATACCCCTAGTTCAATTCTGGAGGATGGAAGTAGATCTGATTTGATGAAGAGGTTAGACATGGTTTGTGTGCATGTTGGGCAGGGGGGTCTATAGATTGAGGAGTAGGCAGGGTAGCTGTGGTTAGAAATCTAGATATTGGCTGTAGTATAAGCAAGGGTAGACAGACTAGGCTGGTGTACAGGATGTAGGATTGGTTCTATATATGACAGTTTGGTATGGGGTGGAAATGGTCAGTCAGGCTCATGAGGCTAGACCCTGGAGAAGGATATAGGAGATCTGGCAGGTTAGAAAGGTTGAATGTAGCATATGAGAGTCAGGCAAAGCTGGGATAATAGATGATAGATCCAGGATAGGCCTTGTTGGTTAGAGAAAGTCAGAGAATAGAGATTTAAGATAATTTTTTAAAGGAATACTAAATGAGATGAATTTCAAGTTTAATTTTATTAAGAAAGTTTGTTTTGGTTAAAAATAAGTGAAACTGTCCAAAATTAATTTGCATTTTGGATACTAAAATATTTTTTCACATTAGCAAAAAATAATAGGCTTATATTCTGACCTTATGCAAATGGGAAGGATACAGAAAGTGATACATTGTGAATCACTTCTTTTATATTTTATTTTTTTGCATTTGCATGTGAAAGTTCAAAACTACAAACTAGAAGACTATCGACTTTAAATTTACTGGTGGAATCTTCTTTTAGAAAAGGTGTTAACACTTGCAGACTCCAGCTTTTATAACATTTTTTGTTTTGTATTTTTATGTTGCAAGAATAGGTACTACTTTTTTTATAATTTTAGAAGCCAATTATGATATTTCAATCTAATTAGTCAAACTATTAAAACCAGTCAGTGTTCATAAAAATACTAAGTGAGATTTTATATTTTCCATCTTAAAGAAGAGAAAATCAAGTCTTTACTAAAGCAAATGTTTAGTTGCTGGAAAAGAATCTAAAGTGCAATAGGTTTTTGTTCCCCAATGTCTAATTTCAGTCCTCCAGACTATAAATGTCCTGTAGCACTTTTTCTTTAATTCACTAATTCTGTACTTCTTTTGAAGCCTTTGAATTTTTTAATTCTGGAAAGTGAAGAAAGCATAAAATAATTAGTGAAAAAAGAAGATTGTTTTTCCATAAGAAGGAATGTGAAGCCTGGTATGATGTCTAATGAAAGCATTTGTAAGTTTGAGATAGGAGGCTTATCTAGGGCTACATAGTAAGATCCAGGGCTGTTTGGGCTACAGAGTAAGGCTGCATTTTAAAATATGAAACAAGCAAAAAGTACATGATAGTACAACAATCTCTTTAGAAGGAATGGTAATTGAAAGGAACATATATTAGTAATATCCTGATGATTTCATACAATGGTTTTAATTATATTTAACCCCAAATTCTCCTACCTCCTGCAACATCCACTCTATATCCCCAAACCTCTCCAAACTTCATATCCTCTATTTTTCTTTCTATAACTCTCCCTGCCAAATTTGTGGTACTCATATACACATTGATGTAGATCATACATTGGAGCATGATCACTTTTAAGTGGCCATACCCTTAAGGAAAACACCTCTCAAAGAAGTCATCAATTGTTAATAGCTCTTCAGTTAGGCAGATGACTTGTGAGCCTCTCATTATTGGGTGCTAAAATGTTAAATGGCTTGATTTTGGAAAAATCATACTTAGAAAATAGCTGCCATGAGCTTGTGGAGTTCAGTGATCTGTCTTGATCAGGAGACACTGCTTGAATCCTGCCCCTCAACCTTTTGCTCATTCAATCTTTCTGCTTCTCCTGAGGTGGCCCCTGAGTCTTGCAGGAAGTGGTATGTATGTACTACCTATGGTTTAACATTCCACTGAGACATTTTCTTTGCACTTCAACCTTTCTACTTTCTGCATTAATTTCTGTCCACTGCAAAAAGAGACATTTCTAATGAGGACTAATAGTTACCTTAATCTGTAGAGCCATATTAATGTATGAAATAGTTTGATACTATCTCTAGATACCTAATCTATAGGTAGAGATTCCAAATCTATAGGTAGAGAGATGTTACTAAAAAGGAGAGTTTGATACTATGTTCATTTAGAGAAATTACCATAATAGGCTCACCCTGGTGGCATATGAGTTCCCTACATCGTGATAAGATTTACAGTGTCAGACTTGTGTTTTTCCTTCAGAGTGGGACTTAAATCAAATGAGAGAATAGCTGTTCACCATCATAATTTTCATTTCATTCTTATACCTATGGGCATATCTTGCTGTGCTAGACATTACTGCATTTCATAGGATTTACAACTGGGTAAGATTGTTGGTGACTTTTACATTATAACAGGCTATGTAGTACCTTCCTGTACTTTGAAAGGTTGCCAGAAGGGAGGAAGCTTCCTAGTCAGTACTAATTGATTCCTTCAAGTTTTGTGACCAAAGTGCCTGGTGCTTTCAACACTAAGGTCTTAAACTATTTAGGTTTGGGGAGAAAATAAAAAGAAATGCTAACAGTTTTGAATAAACAGATTGACACCTGTCACTAAGTTGTAATTTTCCTATTATTTAAAAGTCCTTTTATAGATAAAAGAGTTTCCTCTATTCCGCCTGTGTCAATAATGTTCATAAAAATATACTCTGATAGATCCATTTAAAAATCAAGTAATAAAATGAGACTGTGTGGTTCAAACATCTTTTCTTAGTGAACTGACACAATTTCTAGAAAATCAATTATGATATGAAAAGAAAATAAATTCCTAAGATACAAAAATTAACCTACTGTCAAACTCTAGAAACAAATCAACTGGAAATCCTAATAGGCTGTAGTACCAGGAATGAAGTCTCTCTACCTTCTTTCTCTCCTTTTCTATTTGCTTCCCCACATAGCTAGATAGAAACATAGTGATTGGTTCCAGGAGAGGTTGAAAATCCAACTTGATTTCAGTACATGGAATTATAAGGGACTCAGGAGACATTTGTTTTACTGGTCATGAAGTTGCGAAATGTTTAAGTGGAACTTACAACGTCCTTTCTTTGATGGCATGGAACAAAGTGACTAGAGCTAGAAAAACAAGAGCCCAGGTGACATCATTGAGCAGTCCTGCCTGAACAGTTCCAGAGACTTTCTGCTGCATGACATCTTTTATCTATTCCCTCCCTCTTTTCCACAGTTTGAATTCTGTTTTGTTATGTTTTAAACCACTGGTGACTGAGATGATCACGAAGCAGTATGGCAGATATAGCAGGACCACTGAGTTCTCACAACCATATTTAAAGTGGCAAATATCTGTTGTGTTGTATAAAATGTAAGCATAGCAGTGTGTAAATCCATATGGAGAAATATAAAAACACTTGATATGGTATAAATATATGGATGAGGTTTAAATTATTTATATGATTCCTATAGAAAAGTTGAAATTGCTATGTGTTCTCCACTAGAATTAAAAGTAATCTAATAATCTAATAAATATTCTTCAAATGTTGAGAGAGGGCATTATAGATAAGGCTGACTTATCTTCATTTACTTATCACAGAATGTACCTATCCTGCCTAGTTTACTGATCTCATTAATTGGTAAGTAAGCCTTCTTGCACTATTCAATTCTATAAATTGCATGGGCAGGGAGTGCTTGAGAATACGTTCATATTCCCGCTTACAGAGCAGTTCTACTTTTGCCAATGTGTGACACTAGAGAATATGTACAGGTATGCAGAACTAGGCTCTCGAATAGTTCAAATGAGCACTCTCATGTAAGGTTTAAGTAGAAATGATGACTGTATATCCTTAAGCAGCAGCAGCAATCCCCACAAATGGTTACAAAGGTACCTTTATTCAAAGATATTTTTGCCAGAATTGAAATTTTACATTTAGTGGTGTATTATTAAAGTTCAATTCATTGTAG
The DNA here is from genome assembly GCF_011064425.1 of Rattus rattus. NCBI lineage: Eukaryota > Metazoa > Chordata > Mammalia > Rodentia > Muridae > Rattus > Rattus rattus. The sequence goes on along the minus strand of NC_046157.1, from coordinate 36,166,659 downwards.
TTAAAAGTGGTAAGACACATCAGTATTTCTTTGGCTATGAAGATGGATACTAGAGAGGAAGGAGTCCCAAGAGACATGTTTGTTCTAGCGAACAGCTAAATCCCAACCAGACATTGACCAGTTTACACTGTGATTAAGGCTCTGGTCTGAGTCTAAGAGCAAAGATACAAAGAATAGAAGCATTGCAGAGGGGAAGTGAATTGTCATCAGCACACAGTCCTGTTTTGCTGTGAGCTAGTTACACAGCAAAGCAATGGTTTTCTGAAACAGGATGCACTCCTTTGCACTTAGGTATCAATGCGTTGTTTCCAGTACACTTCCTTCTGAGTTGTGGCCTGGCCCTCATGTACAGAGAGCTCTCTGCATTCGCTAGCTCCCCATGTTGCCCAATTTTCTTTTCATTTCTCCTGGAGGTGTTTATTAGGCTCTGCTTCATGCAAGTCAAAATACAGCAGCTTCATAAACAGAGATACTGAGTTACAAAACAGTGTTCGTGCCAAGTGAGAACCACAGTTGAAAAGACTGTGCCACATAGCTTCAATAAAATGATTTTTCTAGAGAACTGGTAAGACATTCTGCTCACTCATTTATAATAAGGCTGTCTGTTTATTCTACACTGTAGGTTTCCTCGACTCATTGTTATATAATTACCTTTGCTGAACTTCAAAAATGTCCCATAAATTTCTCTATCAATCTCTTTTAAATTTTGTGAGACTATCAATCTTAAATTTCTTTTAAAAATCATTTGATAAGTGAATCATGTGTTCTACCTTTCAGCCTTGGGAAGATTCCTTGACTCTGAGATTTAGATGCATGAAAAGACACTAATCCTTATTGATTGCCTGCCTATGCCAGACAATGTGCTGGTAGCTTTTAAGGATTATTTCACATTATGCTTTATTCTTCTCTGTCTTTGAAAAATGTTACTGTTACTAGCACAAGCAGAAGTTATATAAGCCATGACTTATCCATTGTCCTTCATGTTTCTCATTTAACATTGAATATGAGAAAAAAAAGTAGTCAGAACACTATTCAGATCTCCATCTCATGAAGGAATACTTTTAAAAAGAAACCAATCTCATGAAGTTTGTCCTGGGAAGTACGCTTAAAAGCTTTTTATTTAAGCTTTATATCATGATTTAATTTACAAGAGAATGTGTGATCATTATACAAACTTACAAAATACTAATGCTAAATATACTACAGGAAATAACAGTAAAACAATCTTGCTTTGTTTTAATAGGAAAGGAAGCTGACACATAATTCCCTTCAGAAGATGAAGTTTATTAAAGACAGGGTCTGGAGACAAGAGGAAAAGCATAGACAGAAACAATAGAATGTATAGCGAGCTAAACATGACATATTAGAGAGAAGGGGAGGATTCCTTTTAAAACCTGAATAGGTGTTAACAGTGAGAATGAGAGAGTTATCTACAAAGAAAGAGAACAAGCTACTATGAGAGAGATCGGAGGAGGTTGGGGGAAGAGGGAAGCCCAAACATCCTCCGGTGGCCTTCAGTTACTTCCCTGAACAGGTTCCAAGATGAAAGGAATTATTAGGATTTTCTACACTTTTATTCTGCTGAGGGCAGGAGGCTAGTGGGGAGTTAGAAATCATGTGATTTAGTTCAGCATAGCTTAAATGACAAAGAGCATGGCCAGGTAACATACATTGAGATCTGTCAAGCCACAGCAAACATGTTCTTGACTCTGTCCCAGAGAGCAGCTCAGGGAGGTGGGGCCTGACTTTTTCAGAATGTGGGAACTGGCCAACAGGTGCAAACATTTGTTCTATTAACAGATAACTTCTATAGACAGCCACATGTATAAATGTATACAAAGACATGATTACCTCAATGTTTCTATCTTGATTTTGTGATGCCTACAGAAATGTATGTGTTTCTCAAAACTCATATAACTATATTATTTTTTGTTTTTATTAACTTGAGTATTTCTTATATACATTTGAGTGTTATTCCTTTCCGGTTTCCGGGCAAACATCCCCTCCCCCCTCCCCTTCCGTGGGTGTTCCCTCCCCACCTCCCCATTGCCGCCCTCCCCCAACAGTCTAGTTCACTGGGGTTCAGTCTTAGCAGGACCCAGGGCTTCCCCTTCCACTCGTGCTCTTACTAGGCTATTCATTGCTACTTGTGAGGTTGGAGCCCAATGTCAGTCCATGTATGGTCTTTCAGTAGTGGCTTGGTCCCTGGAAGCTCTGGTTGCTTGGCATTGTTGTACATATGGGGTCTCGAGCCCCTTCAAGCTCTTCCAGTTCTTTCTCTGATTCCTTCAACAGGGGTCCTATTCTCAGTTCAGTGGTTTGCTGCTGGCATTCGCCTCTGTATTTGCTGTATTCTGGCTGTGTCTCTCAGGAGCGATCTACATCCAGCTCCTGTTGGTCTGCACTTCTTTGCTTCATCCATCTTGTCTAATTGGGTGGCTGTATATGTATGGGCCACATGTGGGGCAGGCTCTGAATGGGTGTTCCTTCTGTGTCTGTTTTAATCTTTGCCTCTCTCTTCCCTGCCAAGGGTATTCTTGTTCCCCTTTTAAAGAAGGAGTGAAGCATTCACATTTTGATCATCCGTCTTGAGTTTCATTTGTTCTAGGCATCTAGGGTAATTCAAGCATTTGGGCTAATAGCCACTTATCAATGAGTGCATACCATGTATGTCTTTCTGTGATTGGATATTATTAAGATATGTATATTTAGATTCAGTAAGAAAAGAGGACTTTGAGTAAAAGGAGCAGACACTACACTGTGGGCAAGACAAAGCCTCCTTTCCCTGGATGACTCAGAGACCGTGTGCAATGCAGAAGGTAGGCATGAAAAAAACAGCTATTGGTCCTGGAGATCACTTATTAGATACTATAGATAATATTCCTAGCATTGTCCCTGCTACAATGTATATACATAATATTCCTAACATAGTCCTTGCTGCAATGTAGATAGTACTTTTCAAAGACTGCTTTGGGGGAGAAGGATATCTCTTCAATTATTCAGTTTTTATAATCTGGAGGCCTGCACATGTCTTGAATAAGCATTTTTCAGCCTTCGGGCTTTGGGAATTATGTTGGAGTTACTGAAGCCATTCTTTCTGACATGAACTTGCAATACCCTTTCATCTCTTAGAACGTGGGGACACTCAGCCACTTACTCTCATCTCATATAATTAAGTTATTAATGTTTTAATACCTCTGAGCTATCTATAGATAAGACATTTGATTCTCATGATATGTGTATATTTTCATGAGGCTGGAAACTGGTTTCAGGTGATTTCAGTTAGAGGGATTTTGTTTAAATCCTTAAGTGAACTTTCATGAACTCCCAAAGTTTTTTCCCTTTTTGGCAAGAGGAAGAAAACCAGTTCTAAAAGCAATAAAACCCAGGGTTGATACATTGTCAAAATAAGGAGTAGATGAGTCAGAATGGCAAAAGAAAGTTGAGCTCAACAGGAAATTGATGGTGTTCAAAATTTTATGATTAAACGAGTTGATAATACCATGTTTACACTAAAGAAGAAACTACATATCTTTTAGTGAGTAGAAAATACTCACTAAAAGTTGCACTAAAAGTTGGGAAGAATCTTTTGATCTCATATAACAATTTTTACCCAATGTAAGTTGACACCAGTGAAGCCAAGTAGTGGCTCTGAACCTTGCCTTTGCTCTTCAGGATGTGAGTAAACCTTGAAACCCAGGCAACTAAAACACAAATGTGATGTTGGAGGCAGCCTTAACAGTAGACCGGCATCACCTTGTAAAGCTCCTTGGAGAACATCCATTGACTTTACTTTTTTATTGTTTATTTTATTTGTTTACATTTCAAATGTTATTTCCTTTCCTGGTTTCCCCTCTGCATTTCCCCTAAACCAGCTCCTTCCCCCTGCCTCTCTGAGGGTGTGTCCAACCCACCCACTCCCACCTCACTGCCCTAGCATTCCCCTATGCTGGAGCATCCTTCACTGGACCAAGGGACTCCCCTCCCAGTGATGCCAGATAAGACAATTCTCTGCTACATAAGCAGGTGGAGCCACTCCTGGACATATACCCAAAAGCTGATCAACCTTCCCACAAAGATACTTGCTCTACTATGTTCATAGAAGCTTTGTTCATAATAGCCAGAAACTGGAAATGACCTACATATCCCTCAACTAAAGACTGGATAAAGAAAATGTGGTATACCTACATCATGGAGTAGTATTCAGCTATTAAAAACAAAGACGTCATGGGTTTTACAGGCAAATGGATAGATCTTGAGAGTGTCATCCTCAGTGAAGTAGTAGTTTAGCATGGCTGTCCTCTGAGAGGTTCCACCCAGGATCTGGCTCAGACAGTTGCAGATAACTACAACCAAAAAGTGGATAGAGTTTGGGAACTCTTATGAAAGAACAGAAGGAAGGATTGGAGCCACTAAGAGGATAGAAACTCCAAAGGAAAACAAACAGGGTCAACTAACATGGACCCTTGGGCCTCTCAGCAGCTGAACCACCAACCAATGAACATACACAGGCTGAACTTAGGCACTCTCACACATATGCTACAGATGTACAGCATGGTCTTCATGTATATCCTGAACAACTAGAGTTGGGGCTATCCCAAAAGCTGTTGCCTGTACATGGGATATAGCCTCACAGAGTATTGATGTGCCAGGTCAGGGGATACCTTGTGGCCCCTATTCACTCAGATGAGAAGGGGAAAGGGAATGGGGTAAAGAGTGGGTACCAGGAGGTGGGTAGTGTGCATGATGTAAGGTGAATAAGTAAGATGATGATGATGATGGTGGTGGTGGTGGTGGTGGTGGTGGTGGTGGTGATGGTGATGGTGATGGTGATGGTGATGGTGATGATGATACAGCCAAAAAATAAAAAGTTTTGCCATCATCCCTTTTCCTGCAATTCCTTCTCCAAGTGGACCTTAGTTATATTAGTCATCTTAATTCCTCTTACTCCTTTTTTGTTATAATGTATGGCCCAGTCAATCAAAGGCTATCTACCTACCTACTCTGGTGGATGTGTACAGATGCATTCATTTCACTTGGCCTTAGCTTTAGTCTGAAATATGAAGAGAGTTTCTTAATAAACCATAGATTCCTCATGATTCCATGTTTACATCATTGAAATTATTAAGATACTTTAAAAATACTTTTATCTCTGGCCTACACTAACTCACTATCCTTCTATTTTAGTTAGTGTGTGCGTTTTTATGTGTACATGTGACCTTACACAAACAATGATTCTCACGTGAGGTCAGAGGAAAACTTTCTGGACTCACCATTTGCTTTCTACCATGGTGGTCTTAGGTATTGAACTTATGTATTGAACAGGCACTTTTACCTGCTGATCCATCTCAATGTCCCCACAGCTATATTTTTAGGCATTTATTGTATTTGGCATTAGACTGAACAAATTGCATATAATATTTCCAAAGTAATCACTTAAGGGAAGGATTTATATTATGCCTGTTGTACACAGGAGAAAACTGAGCAAAGAGGTTAATCAACTTGTTCAAGTTTATGGAGCTACTAAGTAATTGAATTGATTCATTTGAAAATATTAAGGAGGCGTTGAATTGTTGCCAGGCATTTTGTTTTGTCATTAATGCAGAGAAATAAACAGAGCACAGCAAGCACCTGGCTTCACAACACTGGATTGCTGGAATTGATGAAGCAGGAGGAAAATATGGGTGAGAGATGGTGAGAGCTACAGACCGTTGACTTTCGACGGCTCAGGTTCCATTTCCACAAGCAATTATTTAAAATAGCCCTAAAGTGCAAGTCCAATGAAGAAATGATTAGCAGGAAAGGGGTAGTACAATCCTTCAGAAATAGTATTCCACAACAGTCGTATCTTCTTAAAGCTTAAGAAAATATTTTTGTGTCTATATGTGTGGTGTTGTGTTGTGCTATGCTGTGCTGTGTATTTACCTAAACATGTATAGGTAGAGTGCTTCATAAACATGAGAGTTGATAGGTTAAAAAAAATGGTGAGCATGTGAACTCATCTCTGCTCCCATGACAAAAAACAAAGAGATGGTGGGTTTTTTCTTTAATTTTATTTTGTTTTGTTTTGTTTTTTCTTTTTCCTTTTTTCTGTCAGTGCTTACTGCAACCAATTGCCAGTCAACAGGAGCATTTTTTTTGTCAACTTATGCCTCCAAAAAAATGATCTTGATATATTTTATCTGCACTAAAATTAATCTATTGTAGTGATGTATACCTACAATCCCAGCACTTGGGTTCTGAGGCAAAAGAATGACCATCAGTTCAATACCAGCTTATATTTTGTAGCAGGACCCAGTCACAACAAGAAACAAATGAAAAAATAAATGAGACTTGAAACCAAAATAAACAAATAAATAGCACTGGAGAGATGTTTCAACAGTAAAGAAAGCTTAATGTTCTTGAACAGAAAAAGAGTTCACTTTACAGCAAACTATGGGGGAGTTCCAGCATGTATCTAAGTTCCAGGGTCCAAAGAATTATATCTTATTTTTTTCATGCTACCTTTAACCTTTCATGCCAAAGGATTGCAGCTAGGGTTAGTGCTTCAGTACATTTTCTGGTCACTTCATACGTCATATTAATCTCCCATATATAGAAATTAACATGTTTTACTCTTTTGTTGTTGTTGTCATCATTATTTTTTATTGGATAATTTTTATTTACATTTCAAATGTTATCTCATTTCCCCACCCAACCACACACCTCTACCTGCCTCCCCTCCCTGACGTTCCCCTACCCTGGGGCATCAAGCCTTGGCAGGAACAAGGGCTTCTCCTCCCATTGGTGACGAACAAGGCCATCCTCTGCTAACTTGGTGTATTCTTAAGCAATAACTGTATTGAGAAACTTTCTACTGAAAATGCACATAATCTCCAGGCAGGTGACAAAGAAGGAGTATGAGGAGCACTGTTGTTATCTATTGCCAACTAGGAAGGAGGGCAGATGCCAGGGTTTTTCTGGGAATAGGATTTGCAGGCATAAATGTAGTCTGGATCTAGTGTCAATTACCTACCTCTCTGAATTCATAGTATCCCTCTGAACCTATGCACCAAGTTCTCTTCACAAACAGAAGACTCAGCAGGGAACTTTTAACGCCTCACCTGTTTCCTCCTTCATGGAGAATCAATGCCAAGAAGTGCTGTATCATAGGTAAAACTTGTGAGTACAGATACAGCTTTCTTAAGAGAAAACTTAAAGTGTTTTTTACTCTTCAGAGTATACAAGATGCTTCAACACAATCTCTTCAACTCTCTTCAATTTCACACAGAGAAAACTAACAACAATAAAAACAAAAACTAGCCTTTGTTCAGTGAGAAATAATTAAGAATCAGTAAGTTATTAAAAAGGATAAATAGAAAATTCATTGGATAAAATGCTTGTCATGTAAGTTGGATCCCCAGCACCACAAAAAAGGAGGGCATATCAGCATGAATATGTAACCCAAGCACAGGGGTACAGAGACAGGCAGATCCCTTGTCACAGAGTTTGAGGATCAGTGAAATACCTTATCTCAAAAACAAAAATAGAGAAAGACATAAGATATTAACTGATGACTTACAGATGACCTAACAACTTATATACAAATATTTGTTATAAAATGTACATATACTATACTATATACATATATATATTAAACTGAGCTCTCTGAGTTATTTTTCATCATTATAAAATTATTTTCCACATAAAAATTCAAATACTCACCTGAAACTATCAATCAATGCATTTCAAAAAATATTATCCCAAGTGAGGTAACCCAGTCGCAAAAGAACACACACGGTATGTACTCATTGATAAGTGGATATTAGGAAAAAAGCTTGGAGTACTTATGATACAGCTTACAGACCGTATGAAGCTCAAGAAGAAGGAAGACCAAAGTGTAAACTTTTCAGTCCTACTTAGAATAGGGAACAAAATAATCATGGGAGGTAGAAGGTGGGAGGGACTTGGGAGAAAGAGAAGGGGAGAAGAAAAAGGAGGCAAGGTCAGATGTGGGAGGAGATGGGGGAGATGTACAGAAGGACAGTAAATTGAACAGGGGTTGTGGCAATGGGGAATGAGGAATAGGGATAGCCAACAGAAAGTCCTAGATGTCAGGAAAGCAAAAGGCTCCCAGAACCCAACGGAGATGACATTAGCTGAAATACCTAACAAAGGGGAGAGAGAGCCTGTAGAGACAAAATCCAGTGGATAGACACAGCCCCCAGTTGAGGGATAGGGCCACCCCCCGCTTCTCAAAAATTTTAACCCAGTGTTGCTCATGTCTAGAGGAAATACAGGGACAAAGAGTGGAGCAGAGACTGAAAGAAAAGCTATCCAGAGACTGACCCATCTGGAGATTCATCCCATATGCAGCCACCAAACCCAGATACTATTGCTGATGCCAAGAAGTGCTTGCTGACAGGAGCCTGTCTCCAGAGAGGCTGCCAAAACCTGAAAAATACAGATGTGGATGCCTGCAACCAACCATTGGATTGGACTGAGCACAGGGACACCAATGGGGGAGTTAGGGAAAGGACTGAAGAGTTTTCAACCCCATAGGAAGAATAACAATATCAACCAACCAGAACCCCAGAGCTCCCAGAGACTAAACCACCAACCAAAGAATACACATGGAGGGACCCATGGCTCCAGCTGCATATGTAGCAGAGGATAATCTTATCTGACATCAATGGGAGGGGAGGCCTTTGGTCTTTTGAAGGCTTGATGCCCCACCAGAGGGGAATGCTAGCTAGGGCAGTGAGGCAGGAATGGGTGAGTGGGTGGGTGGGGGAGCACCCCCATAGAAGCAGGGAATGGGAGGTAGGATAGGGCGTTTGTGGAGTGGAAACTGGGAAAGTGTATAACATTTGAAATGTAGATAAATAAAATAACCAATAAAACATTTTTTAAAAAGATTTATTTTCAAGTTATTGCTCCAGGGTATAAATAATTTTGAGGGCTTAATTACGAATATATATATATATATATTCTTCTGAAAATTCAAACTGACCTCACAATTTATGTAATTAATAAACAATTTATCTCATTTTCACAAATTACCTGAATAATGCCTTCAGAATAATAAGCATTGTCTGAATTAGCTGAGCAACCCCCTCCTATTCATTATTAATTCGGCACTCTGTATAATTACAAAGGCATTTCCCTTCTTTTGTGTTCTGTGCCTTATCATTGCCAGCCTCATTGTTCTACTTTCTCTTCTGTGTAAGCAATTATTGTGGATACAGACTAACAGTGACAGCACAGCTCCAATCATATGGGTGAGCCAGGACTCAACCTCCGCAGAAGTAATTAATGTAGATTGTTGGCCATTAAAATATGACCCAAGCTCTGCTGCTCTTAGATGACCTTTATGCCAGCTGTACTCAGCAGCATGGAGATAACTCATCCCATAGAACAGATGAACAATCCTAATATGAATATCCTGCCACCAAAATGGCTCAAATTCCAAACATTTTGAATGCTAGCATGTTAGCACGATGAAACATTCTTCTCATATTATAATGTGACATGAAAATACCATTCTATACATACTTACTCTATTAAATTACCTACAGTCTACTTGCACACGATTCATGTAAAATGGAAATAGTTTTCTTTGCTTAAAATTAGGTGTCATCCTTAAGATGTATACATTATATGTATACAGATATTCAGAATCCATATTAAATTCAAAATCTGAATCACAAATATTTCAGATGGGTGTCCTTCAGTGACTTATGGGATATCGGTATACAATCTGAACTGGGCACGTGAGCAGGGGACTTCAGACAGCAGATAGGAAGCAAAGGTCAGATACTCAAATGCTTTTACATTTGGAATCATTCACACACAGATGATGATGAGAATTAATTTCCCATGGCACTGACATGTACTCAGCCTGCTGTTGAAGGTGAGGATCTGCTGGGAAGTGACCCTGGCTTGCATTTCTTTTCTTCTGAAATCTACCCTAATTTTTGTGTTCACAGGCCAGTTCCCTGGTTGATGTAAATATTTTATTATATGATTAACAATGCTGGTAATTTCCTGAAGGTGTGAAATATATCTAGGTTTTCAGAGTTATTCCTCATGCAGTATTTTATCTTCTCTGTAACATTAGAGGAGTATAATGAGCTCTGAAGAGTGAAGTGATCCTGCAAGGTCAGGCTGCTAGAAAATAACAGGGCTTGAATTTTGTCTTCTGGCAATGATTCCAAACATTTCCCTTTTTAATATTGTGCCACACACATTTGTTGTGAAATATAAAGACAGCAGCTGATTTCATTAAAAATGAATCTTTCGACTAGAACATGTTCAACCTAAATTTATAGCAACTGGGCTGAGTAGTGGATGATAAATCAAATGTTTTTATATTTTTTTTCTGGCTTTGTAAACTACATCTACATCTGATGAATTCATAGGGTCACATCCTTCACTGCATGTTAATAGTTTGCCAAGGGAAAGAACAATGCCCTCATTGTTGGTTCAAATATAAGATTCAAAATTAATAGAACAAATTCATCTATTAAGTAAAACATAAGTCAGTTAAAAATTCGAGAATGTCAGAAAAAAAGGTAAGTGATTTAAAGTTTCTAACATCAAAACTAGTTTTAGGATATCAAGGTGATTTTAGATTTAGTTGCAACTTCTGTAGCAAATATTGAGTAAGTGCTTTGTGCTAAAATGTATTTTTCTCAGTAATTAAATAAATTGAGATATAATTATATTACTTCCATTTTCCCTTTCGTCCCTCCATTTCTTTTCATGTGCGTGTGCATGCACACACACACACACACACACACACACACACACACACACACACACTCCTAAATATAACCTGCACAATACACATCATGTTACTTGTTACTTGTAGTTATATGACTCTTTTAAGGCTGACCATTTGGCATTGATAACCAATACATGGGCTCTAACACTAAGTCTTAAATGTGTGTGTGTGTGTGTGTGTGTGTGTGTGTGTGTGTGTGTGTGTTTGTGTGTGTGTGCATCTAAAGTTCAGAAAGGCCAGATATTGACAGTGGTGACAGTGAATATCTTCTTTAATTCTTCTTCAGCTAAGCAGTTTTTTCAAGGATGAATACTTTCATAAAAAAATAAAATACAGAGCCCAATGTGAAAGAGATTCTTCACGCCTGCTGATTAAGTAAATGCATACACAGTGATCTATAGTTTCCTATGTAAATAAGAGCAACATAAGGAATATTCACCAACTCAGTATATTATTTTCTACTCATTTTCGTGGAGAACATTGTATGATTAAAGAACAGCTAATTATCCAATTATAAATCATATACCCTGGGATCCCATAAGAATGCACAAGGTATGACATATGGAAATTTTAAATGAACAAGCATGAAATGGCTTCTTTGGTTTGGAAACACTAAACTTATTGGTCTGAGGAAATGATGTTATTTGTAACATTTATGCCTTATGAAACTCATCATAATTTAGTTACATCTGCAAATCCATCCCAATGAACTTTATTTACCTGCTAGCTCAGATGAAAATTGGGGCTCAGGAAGCAGAATTTTAATAGAGACTGAAAAAGCATGTTTCCTGTTATTACTGTTATACATATATACATATATGACATAACATAACACATATACACAAATAAACAATCCCAGTCTATTTCATTGTTTACTGCTTGGAAGTGTCTAGCCTACCAGAGAATATGGGGGGAGTTTGTAAGGAGAAAGAGAAAGGTAATGCTACAATGCAGTTCTCATGCATAATCCTCTTAGAAGTTGTAAATACAACACCCATACTGGAGAAGTTAAGGAGCACATAGGTACATAAAGAGGACTTCACAAGTAACTAGTTGTTAAACTTATCCTCCAAATATTCTAAAGCTCTTGGACTTTGTACCTCCTTATGGTCTTTTGCTGTGGTTAATCTGTGTGATGCTGTGCAATAAGGAGGAGGTAGGTAAATGATGCTCAATGACTGATGAAGTAAGTCCTATCAATTGAGACATATCTAAGACATATCTCCTCAAGTTTCTCAGAATGATTTCACTGAATGCAGAAAACACCATGAAAGAATTTGGCTTCAGGTGAAAGTTGAACTATGCTCAGAGGCTGATGAGAATAAATGATGATGATGATGATGATGATGATGATGATGATGATGATGATGATGGTGATGATGGTGATGATGGTGGAGAAGAAGGAGGAGGAGGAGGAGGAGGAGGAGGAGGAGAAGGAGGAGGAGGAGAAGGAGAAGGAGAAGGAGAAGGAGAAGGAGAAGGAGAAGGAGAAGAAGAGAAGAAGAAGGAGAAGAAGAAGAAGAAGAAGAAGAAGAAGAAGAAGAAGAAGAAGAAGAAGAAGAAGAAGAAGAAGAAGAAGAAGAAGAAAACTGCCTCTTCAGCCCTTTTCATTCCACCAATAAGTCCTTCAGATTTCCCCCAATATATGTGACAAAGTGTAATTTCTTTTCTTTTCCTTTGGTTCTAAATGTTCTCTTTTGGTATACAATTTTGCATATCAGTTGATAATACACAGCAGCATGTGGAGTACAACCTGTGGCTATAGAAGAATGCACTAAGAGGGTAATTGTTCCTTTTAGTCTGAAGTTTAAGGCTGTGTAAATGAGCTAGAAGAGTTCCTAATAGCCAAAATTTCTCTTTAAGGAATGATCGATCATAGCGTGTGGATCAAATCTAGCATCACACTAATAAAATATTACCTAACTTCTATAATGATATAAAGCTTTCAAGGGGAGAATATGTGCAATTTGCATGTAGTTGGAATGTGACTTTTTGTAGACAAAGTTCTGACTTTGAAAGATTGTATTGGCCTAGAGAGAATATCAATAACCCAAAGCCACAAGTGCATGGCACAACCCATTATCTTCAAAGTCTAACCTAGAGGCAATACGTGGTAAGTGTTTCTCCATTCCTGAAATCTGGCTTGACTCTCAGGTGACCTTTACAAAGTGAAGCATAATGGGGCCATTCTTCCCTAGTCTAGAAGTAGCTCTGGAAGGTCAGCAGATTCTCTCTTGGGCGATACACAATATATGAAACCAACCATCCTGAGACCGCTGTGTTTTAAGACACAAGGGTGTGTAGAACCATCTGGAAAATGACACATCATAAGAAGAGAAGCATGGTCACACCAGTTATGCCAATTAAGGATCCATCAGAGAAGTGGGTTGTCCAGAAGCAATGAATCCTCTGAAATGTATTACTCACCTAGGTCATCTATTTCAAAGTACTACATTCAGAATGCTTTACTGGGGAAAAGAAAGACTAGAACTCCAGTCCTGTATAGTTTTCTTGAACCTGGGTCCTGTCAAAAACCATAAAGGAAAGCTAGAGATGATATATGATATTAGATATCAGTTTATAAAAATGGAGATGATTTCTACTTTGGCTCAGACACACTCTTTTTTTTTTATGAATCAATGAGTTTTACCGGGGTTACTTACAAAAACTGAAATGACTCAAAAACAGCTGAAACACCCAAATCCAAATCCACCCCACTGTTAGTGACAACTCACAAAACCTGGAACCTATTGCACAGTCTTCAGGCAGCTCATCAGGTTGGAGCATGGTCCCTTTCCAAGGACTCAGTTGATCTAAACCTCTTCCAGACAGTTTATCTGGTTTCTGAGTCTTCATTGCAGCTTGGCTTCTTTACTCTGAGAAGGAAGGCCTAGTGAACCTGATGGGTTTCAGGGACTTCCTGAAGCTATTTTAAGTTGCTTATGGTCCTGCTTATGGAATTTCTTTTGGGGATGCAGTGTTTCAATCTTCGAGGAAACTGTTACACAACAAAACTCTAAACTGGCAGGAAAACTAGTGAGAATCAGAGAAACTCCGTTCATACAGTTTTTAACAACAGATGCTTGGCAAAGTCATTTCCATCTCTTGGATTCATATTTCTCATTTCCTCCCTTGTAAACTGATTTAATAATGGTAGATGCCAGTGGACACTAGATAGAAACACAACAGAATCTTCTGACAGATTTTACCAAATACATAGTGCTACTCTTAAAGAATATTTATAGCAGAATCCTACTGTGGTTTGGTGATAGGTGTGGAAAATAAAGTAGCATCCAATGCATGGATAAGTATATAAACACTCCATGCTATACTAATTAATTATAGTTTCATTTTTGATAATCCTAAATTAAACAATTTCTGATTTATCACTTCTGCAATCCTACAAAACTTTGCTGCATGAATTAAATTCATATAACATGGAGTTTCCTTTTATGTATTAGCCTTTTTGTCTGAATTTTCCAACAATTATAGTATTAGGGGGAATAAGACCTCTTAGTTAGGTACTGAAGGAGAGTAATTAGTTAAGGGGACCACTCTCAGGTGCACAAAGAAATTTACATAAAAATTATAGTAGGCATTGATCTCTAACACTGTGAACCACACTCTTTTTTTCATACATTTTATTACATTTTTAAGTTTAATACATCTTATTTTCTGCTTTCTCTTTCTTTTTCTCAACCTCTGCTTTTTATAGAGATTTGGGTGTTTGTCTGTTTTTCAGTTTTGCTTTCGTTTGGATAGACTTGTTTTTATAATCTGGGACAAGATTTTACTATATGTTCTGGCTAGCCTCAAACTCATATATGCCCTGACACAGCCTCTTTAGTACTTGGAACTGAGTCCTGTAACTCCTCCTCTCATTTTAAAATGATTTTCATATATTTAATCCTTACAAAATGTTTGAGCTATGCTTTTTTGTTCTTTATCACTTTATAGAGTTTAAACCATTAAGAACAAAATCCCCTCTGTCCCTCTGTGTCTTAATCATAATCAGATAGCCTAGAGAATGACTTTTACTATTCTCTCCTTGGAAATGGTTTTCGGGTCCTGAGTCAAACTCCATACACAGCATTCTATACCTGAACAAGTTGCCCCTTTTTAATGTTGAAGGGAAAGGGGAAGCAGGTAGACAGGCCTTAAACATTTGCTTTAATAGAAGCCAGCTGTTAGGCTCTGAGATCATCACAACAAGAAAGAACAAATACGACTTCCATATCACAGACATTCAGAGACCTATCAGAATGACCTAGCATCAAGGCTTGATGCTATAAGAGGCTTATAAGATATTCTGAGACCCATGGACAGTTACCCGTGTCTTGTTAACCAGCAGTAGGTAGTGTTCCATTTCTTCTCTCTTAAATTTGTTTCTATCCGGAAGTTGGCTTTGGGATTTTTTTTCTTTTAAACGTTTTAATTGATTGATTTTTAAGAATTTTCTCTTCATTCTTGTCTGAAGTAGTAGTGAGATATGTGCACGTGATTTTCTTGTATTTACCTTACTTGAGGCTCATAGTTGTCCCTCAAAAAAAGTTTTTATAATTTAGAAATGATTTGAAAAATTGTAGCAATATCTTCCCTCAAGTTTCTTCCACCCACTCTTTCTTCTCTACCTGAAATTCCAACTGAAAGATCAACCTTTAATGTTTCACGTGGTTTTTTGTCTGCTCATTCTTTTACTTTCTGGTCTTTATATAGGAGTCTGACCTAACTTCCACTTTAAGGGTCTCTTCATGTATTTGCAATCTGTTTGAAAATCTATTAGACTCTAAATTTCACTTACTATATATTTACTATATCGTTTCCATCTTGTTAAACAGTATACATTTGCCAAACTTGTAATTTTATTTATTTCTTTGAAAATACTCAGAATCCACATCAAAGTGCTGTGTAGCTCCATTGTCTGAGAAAATGTTCAATGTAGTATTCATAATTATTCATAACTGTGAAATTCCTTTACCTGAATATTTATGTGTCTGACTCTGACTCTACTGTGCACTGTTTTCTGTTTTAAATATATTTTTCCTTTACCTACCAATCATTACAGGCTTAATAACACAAATTATATATAATTAAGCTTAGCCTTATATCTAGAGGAACAATGCTCTTCCATCAGCTTAATCTAATTGTAGGAACCAAGATAATGGAAAGTTAGAGTCTGATATCTGGAGAGGATCAGACCAGTCCCAGCTCCCCAGGCCCTGTATTACTCCTGTAATTGTGAGGTGG
Source organism: Rattus rattus (assembly GCF_011064425.1). Lineage (NCBI taxonomy): Eukaryota > Metazoa > Chordata > Mammalia > Rodentia > Muridae > Rattus > Rattus rattus. The sequence continues at coordinate 36,150,647 of NC_046157.1, read as the reverse complement.
ATCTCAGCCCTGCTTCCTTGGCAGCCCTGGTCTCTGGGTTTGTCGTCCCTACTCTCATCACACTGTTTACAAGTATGCAGAGATTCTCCTCTATCTGCCTCTGGCATTTTCCAAATAACTAGATGCTTTCTGGGTGGACTTTCTGTGTTCATGGCTATAATTTTCTTTAGAGTATTGTTATTCATGGGATGCCTATAAACAGGTATCTTGAAACTGTTTGAAATAGATTTTTATTTGTTTATAATAGAAAAATAATTCTCATCTATTTGCTTCGAGTGCTAGAATTTGGTCTGCAGAGAGTTTTAGTTGACACTGTGGTGGAATTTATTTATGTTGGAGCATAGCTGCTTTTTTGTTTGGAGGCAAAGAAAAGGCAACATGCACACAGACAAACACAGACACACACAGAAGGAAGGAGAGGATAGATAGATAGATAGATAGATAGATAGATAGATAGATAGATAGATAGATAGACAGATGATAGATAGATAGATAGACAACTGCACACAGACAAACACAGACACACACAGAAGGAAGGAGAAGATAGATAGATAGATGGATAGATAGGTAGATAGATAGATAGATAGACAGACAGACAGACAGATAGATAGATAGACAGACAGACAGACAGATTTCAATAAGATTCTCATTTAAAAGTAGAATGATCTGGAAAGACAGCTCAGTGATTATGAGCACTTGTTGTTCTCCCAAAGAAGAAGTATTTACTTCCTCGCTCCCATGTAGGACAGCTCACAACTATGTGTAAGTCCAACTCCAAGGACCTAAAATCTTCTGGCCTCAACAAACCCTAATGCATTCATGCACATGCTCACAGAAAGACAAAACAATGCATATAGATAAATAATAAAATACATCTTTTAAAAACCATATAAAGAAAAAAATTGTAAAACATTTTGTTTCAATACTAATTTTTTAGTCTTTTTGATGTAATATAATCTTAATTAAAATTTTGTTAATATATATCTTTTAAGCATATCAAGATGACAAATAGCTTTCTTCTTCACAGTCACTATGGTAGATATTCCCTTGGCCTATAATTTCTGTAAATTTTTATTTGACTTATTTGCTTTCATGGTACAGATTTATTTCAAACACAAGCTACTCAACGTGCAGTTCAATGACAGTACTTACAGAGCAAGTGCCAATCAGGAATTTCATAGGTTCTGTCCATGCCTAGAAACCTTACAACATAGTGAATATTCAAAACCTAAATTCAAAAGTGATGGGACTGTATCCTGATATGTGATGTTTATTGGTTTTCGTAGAGTTCTTTCATGATATCTATCTGAAGAGTCTGCCCAAACACGGGACCTTGAGCCTGTCTGTCTTAGTACTCAGCATAATTTCTTTACAGAAAATAAAATTTCAAGAAATGACCTTATCTATAAACACATGTTTGTAATATGTCATCTTACCCAGTGTGAAATCATTAGGGCATGCATTTTGCTGTCCATTTCACCATAAATCAAGGACCTGGAAAAAAGAGAAAGTACAAAATAATTTCCTGAGGGACTTAGTTAAGCTCTTCCAGACATTTTATTTGAAGCAGTTGGATAAATGTGTGCGGCAAGCCATGGGCCCGAACAGGATCCCACGATAGGAAATGTCTTTTCCTTGCTTTTAGTTCTATTGCTTGTTTCTGATGAATTTCTTTTTGACATATTATCTTTCTACTGGTTCGGCCTGTCTTACAAGCATTACTTTCTGTCTTGTCTTTTAATGCATTTGAGTTCTGAATAGTTTTATTAAAAGGTTTCCTTCCAAGAAAAGAATAGATATATTCATATTTTATCTCTTTCGATCTTCATAGGGTTGTGTACGTGTTGTGGCTTTAATAATTATCTGTTGCAATGTATTAAAACACTTCATGCAGACAGGTGAGAGCAGCTCTCAATCTCACTGCTGTGCATGACTGGGAGATGATAGAAAAGAGATTAGAGGGAAGTAGAAGGCTGTGTTAGATGAAGTAGCTAGTGTACAGTCCTCAGAATATGCCATGTTCTTTTATGCTTGAAGGACATTGAATATGCACAAAGTACCACTACTCCACTCTATTCACGTATACTATTACTTATTTTTAAATGGTTTTGTCTAAAATAGAATCATATCACATTCCCTTTTTTCTTTCCTCACTTCATCCTTTCCCAGCTACCTTCCCTCAAATTCCTCTCATACTACCCCAGTTCCTCCAGATCACCACGATTTAGTCAAGTACTCTTAGACTGAGCAGGAATACTTTTTACAAAGCCCCATCCTTGACTTATCTGTTGTAATTGTTGGGCTTTTAAAGAAATATGGTCAAGTCATGAGATTGTGGTGCTTTTGTGAGAAAAGAGGAAGTCTGTTTTCTTCAACTCCCTATCCCTAGTGTTCAGATGAAAGCTTGATGGTTATTTATAACAAATAAATGGGGAAATGAATAAGTGGCTCTATGGATAGGTAGGTTAAAAGACTTATCAGCAAATAACACATAGGCTTGGTTGGATAGATATGATGGATTTGTTTTTAATTAAAATATATAAAGATATCATCATTGAAACTTAATTGCTACTGTTTCCATCCTGACAAATTAGAACCACCATGTCTATACAATGAATATATATTGTGAAGGATCATCCATCTCAAATGAATGACCTGAGACTGAATAATTAGCTGAAGGACTTGGAGACAAATATTGAATACACTCGCTGCTTATCACTCTATTTGTAGTTATTTGTCATATGTATTTTTATACTAGGTTAATATAAAAGATGCAAAAATATGGGAGAGATGGTATAGCATGTCTCAAGCTACTGTCCTGCAAAGGTATGATCACACATATTGGGTTCCGAACCACTGCCATAGTCATGATGCCTCTGCTTCTCTAAGAAAGGCTGCTAGTTTGATTAGAAATCCTTAGCACTCAACAACATTCACACCACTGACTCTGAGCGTGCTACCTACTGTTTTCTAAGCTCATATGACATTACACTAGGGCACTGCAGAGAACAGACCTTGTTTAGCTGGCTTAAAACCCAGAACATGACTTATTCACAGTCATACGTGAACTATACCATATTTTGTTAGGAATGCAAAGACAAATATGAGCAAACATTGTCTAAATGACCTCTTCAAACAGCTTGAACACCTAGTCATCTTTAATATAGTGGGAAACATAATTAAATGGTAACCAATAATTGCTGAACATGAATAAATCTGAAGTCAATCTAAATGAACATATCAAGACAAAAATGGCGAAAATAGGCACCAGGTGCAGATGTATCATGGGAAGGTGAACAGAAGAAGCTAGGGTACTTTTATTTTGTTCATGGATCACAGGACACAAGTCACTGAAAATCAGTAAGAAGTCCTAGAAATCATACTGACATAAAACTGATACTCAGTTCCCAGAGACTGGAGAAGAGGGCGATGTTGAACAGCATGCTTTACATACACTGTGCTGCGAATATTTCAATGTTTTCGGAAGGCCATTTTTATTTCAGGATCCTAAAATAAGAGATTCCATCCGACTAAAGTAATTCAATGGCATTTTTCCCCTCACACCCACTCTGTAGATTTATGAAGCTTCACATCAAAGCTAGAAAAAAAATCACTCATGAAACCTCCCTAGAGTACTCAGAAAGGAAATGAATTCAACACTTAAAAAGAACAAAACTTATGCAAAAGGAAAATGAATAAATAAGTAAACAAGAAGCAAGCCTATCAACATAAAATAAGAGAAAAAGATTATTTAGTAAACCTCTTATATGATGAGCTATAGGTTTTATTAGCCTAGGGAAAGAATTAAAGAGTTAAGACAGGACATGGAAGTGTATGGTTAGGGTATATGTGTAACGAGGTGATTCATTACAACTTTTATTGTAGATTTTTAAGTATAGTTCTTTTTCTTATTTTGTTTGTCTTTATTGTCATGCCTCCATTGTATGGAGTGATGGGTCCCATAAAGACTATTCAAGAATACATATATATTGACCATATTCATCACTGTATCTTACTGGAAATTATTTCAATTTTAGATAATTTTTATTTAAGCTTCATTTTTATCAGTCTGTATTGTCAAATTCCTTTATTTTTTATATATTTAAGATATTTTTTATTTAATCTTTTCTTTACAATCCAGATTTTATCCTCCTCCTGCTCCATCTTCTGACTGTTCCACATCCCATACTTCCCCTCCCCACTTCTCTCTCCATAAAGATGTCTCCATGCCCCATCCCTACTCCACCAGACTTCCCTACTCCCTGGTGCCTCCAGTCTCTTGTGGGTTAGGCCCATCTTTGCTGACTGAGTCCAGACGCAGCAGCTCTCTGCTGTATATGTGTTAGGGGCCTCATATCGGCTGGTATATGCTGCCTGATTGATGGCTCAGTGTCTGAGAAATCCTGGGGTTGAGATTGCTGGTCTTCCAGGGTTGCCCTCCTCCTCAGCTTCTTCCAGTTTTTCCCTAATTCAACCACAGGAGTCAGCAGCTTCTGTCCATTGATTGGGTGTAAATATCTGCATCTGACTCTTTAAGCTGCTTGTTGGGTCTTCTGTAGGACAGTCATGATAGGTCCCTTTTTATGAGCTTACCGTGGCATCAGTATTAGTGTCAGGTCCTGGGGCCTCCTCTTGAGCTGGATCCCATTTTGGGCCTGTCTCTGGACCTCCTTTTCCTCAGGATCTTCTCCATTTTTGTCCCTACACTTCTTTCAGACAGCAACAATTCTGGGTCAGAGTTTTTGACTGTAGGATGGCAACCCCATCCTTCTACTTGATGCCCTGTCTTCTACTGGAGGTGGGTTCTACAAGTTCCCTCTTTTCTCTGTAGGACATTTCATCTAGGGTCCCTCCCTTTGGGTCCTGAGAGTCTCTCTCCTTCTAGAGAGTCCCCTCACCTCCTACCTTCTGAGGTTGCCTATTTCCATTCTTTCTGCTGGCCCTCAGGGCTTCAGTTCTGTTCCTCCACCCAGTACCTGATCGTGTTCCCCTCTTACCCTCCCTCTCCCCTTTCCCACCCAAGGTCCTCCCTCCTTCCCTTCCTGTGAAGGCTTTCTTCTCCCTCCCAAGTGGGAATGAGGCATCCTCACTTGGACCTTCAGCTCGGTAACCTTTTAGAGTTCTGAGGATTGTATTCTGTACTTTTTTTTGGCTAATATCCACTTATTAGTGAGTACATGCATGTTCTTTTGGGCCTATGTTACCTCACTGAGGATGGTATTTTCTAGTTCTCTCCATTTGCCTGAAAAACGCATGATGTCCTCATTCTTAATAGCTGAGTAGTACTCCATTGTGCAAGTGAACCACCTTTTCTTTGTCTGTTCTTCTGTCATGGGACATCTGGGTTGTTTCCAGCTTCTGGCTATCACAAATGAGGCTGCTATGAACATTGTGGAATACATGCCCCTGTGGCATGATGGGGCATCTTTTTTAAGAGAGATGTTGCTGAGTCTTCAGGCAGATCTATTTCCAATTTTTTGAGGAACATCTAGATTGATTTCCAGAATGGTTGTACCAGTTTGCAATCCCACCAGCAATGGAGAATGTTCCTCTTTCTCCACATCCTGGCCAACATGTGCTGTCATCTGAGGTTTCGATCTTAGCCATTCTCATTTGTGTAAGGTGGAATCTCAGGGTTGTTTTGATTTACATTTTGCTGATGACTAAGGACTTCGAACATTCCTTTTAGTGCTTCTCAACCATTCGAGATTGTTCTCTTATGAATTCAATTCTCTGTTTAGCTCTACAGCCCATTTTTTATTGGGTTGTTTGGTTTCCTGGTGGTGAGCTTCTTGAATTCTTTATATATTTTGGATATTAGCTATCTATTGGTTATGGGATTAGTGAAGTTTTTTCCCAAATCTGTAGGTTGCTGATTTGTCCTATTGGCTATGTCCTTTGCCTTACAGAAGTTTTCCAGTTTCATGAGGTCCCGTTTATCAATTCTTCATCTTAAAGCCTGAGCCATTGGAGTTTTGTTTAGGAAATCCCCCCACCTGTACCAATGAGTTCAAGGCTTTTTCCCACTTTCTCTTCTATTAGATTCAGTATATCTAGTTTCATGTTGAGGTTCTTGATCTACGTGGACTTGAGCTTTGTGCTAGGTGACAAATGTGGTTCTATTTTCATTTTTCTACATACCAAATGCCAGTTAGACCAGCACCATTTATTAAAGATAAATATACACTTTTTCCATTATATATTTTTGGATTCTTTGTCGAAGATCAAATGCCTACAAGTGAGTGGTTTTATTTCTGGGTCTTCAATTCTGTTCCATTGATCAACGTGTCTGTCTCTGTACCAATATCATGCAGTTTTTATCAGTATTGCTCTGTAGTATAGCTTGTGGTCATGGATGGTGATTCCCCCAGCAGTTCTTTTATTGTTCAGAATTGTTTTCGCTATTCTGAGATTTTTGCCTTTCCAGATGAATAAGAATTGTTGGCTTTTTAAAATTAATTCAAGAAAAAGGTTTTGTAAACTTTACTAAGTTTTGCATTAGCAATGTAAAATATCATGTTAAATAAATTAAATTATGGTTGCTTAAGGAAGCTATATGTTAAAAGATGATAAAGATCATGTGTGTGTGTCTGTGTGTCTGTGTGTATGTATGTGTGTGTGTGTGTGTGTATTATCATTAAAATTGTACAGAAAATGAAGTGATCAGGACTGAGAAAGAGAATATGTTCTCAGGAATGTATAAAAGCTATGATTCTGAGTGCATCACCAGGGCTATCCTGCTTCCGTGGTTATCAGAATTTTATTCATTCTTTATGACTTCGTGTGTGTTAAGTAATGTGGGTTTTTCTTGTCCTAATTTTCTAAATGATATTTTCATGCAGGTTATTTGGCAAATGTCAGAGATTATTATAAAGGGCATTTGGTAGAGTGGCTCTGAGTCTTTTTCTATAAAAGGACTGTATTTGTTTCTTTTACTTATACTGTATACTCTGTAAGGTACCAGGATATTTCAAGTATATTGATAAGCAACTTGGTTCTGCCTATATCAGTGATTATGTCAAAGCTATTAGATTATCTCTAGTTTTTATGATGTAACAGGGAAAAACCCAAGGCACACAGAAATTTTATCACTGAGTTCAAAATACGTTAGCCTCAAACTTGAAATTCCCCAAGAAAAGAAGTATCAAGAATTTTTTCTAACAATGAAGGAAGGCAGCAACTCTGTCTCAGCAAAGAGACAGAAGAGACTGAGGCTTTAAGAACAAGGTGACCATTTGTGACACATGATGTATACAGAGCTAAAAATTCTACCCATATCCTTTCATATGTATTTCTGTATCTAGTGATCCCTCTCTTGACCTCTTTCTCTTATTAACAAAATTATTATTTCCCCAATAATTTTATTCATTTCACTTTATGGAAAAAAAAAACAACCAAAGTATAATGACACCAAACCATAGTATAAGGTGAAATATAGATCAATTCAAAAAGAATGAGTGATCTCCAGGAACTGCTTAAAGCAGTTTTTTTTTTTTTATTGGATGGGTTATTTTTTAAGTACTGAAAGCCATTCTCTGAGGGAAAATTCTAATAACATGTGAGAAATAACAAAAACAAAATAGTATTCCAAGGCCATGGTTTAATTACTGTATTTTGAGCCTGTACTGATTGAAACATCAATTATTTCTTCTGTGAGAGAGAGAATGAATTCAGGACCCATGACAGCACAATCCTCTTCCTTCCATGGTCATCTGCACACATTCATTTCCCTTACTGGATCCTTTAATTGTACTTCCTAATCAGATGTTCAGGCCCTTGAGTTCTCTCAAGTCTCTTGCTCTGTTTCTCACTTGCACTTTCTTCCCCAGGGCAATCAATAATCACTACAATATGTTCTTCTCATTGTAAAAAAAATAATAATGCCAAAAATCTCCAAGCAAGAACTTCTGATTACTGTGCTCAGCAGGTGGCCTCTCCTGCTTCCTCCTTCCTTCCAAACATCCTCTGAGCAACTTATGCTAATTAACTAGAGCAGAAGAGAAAGCTTAATACTGTATTTTAAGGGAAAAAATCCTCATTATTGCTTAAAACAAAATAATTGTAACAATATTGAAAGGTGGTAGCATGAAGTTTCATTGCAAATTTAAGTTTTTCAAATAAACACTCTCCCCATACAGTTAAATGATAATTCACTTAATAAATTGAGAACTTATGATAATGCCAGTGTGATTAATAGTTAAAAGTCTGTTCTTGCTTAGTTTTTTTCTTTCTCTAACTTAATTAGACGAAAAAATGAGATCTAAAGTGGGGTGCATATATTCCACTGTCTCTACAAACAATGCATTGCAATGTTGAAAGAAAATAGTAAAAAAAAAATTGTTCTATCATTTCAACAGAACTAAATAATATTTAATCTAGTTTTTAATATAAAAATTGTATACTTTCCTGCATATCACAAATGATGCATGCATAATTAAGGGGAAAGTGTGAATATTCATTAAACATTGAAAATAAATGGTTAATTTTACATAACTAAGAGCTTTATATGTGCAAGATTTATATGTGCAAGGTCTAGAGGTACATTCACTGATTCCAAGTATGTATGTATGTATGTGTGTGTATATTTATATAGTTGTGTTTTTTATATATTTGTTTGTAATCATATATATTATAGTATATATTTGTATGTGTATATATATGCATATATATATGTATATATATATATGAGAGAGGGAAGAAACAAAGAAAATAGTAAAATCTTTATACACACTTGAAATATAATCACAAAGTATAGCAAATAAAAACTTCAAAATCAGTTTTTGTCATAAAAATAATTTAGATATTTTTCTACTTCACAAGAGATAAGGGTTTGAATAGTTTTGCTCTGTCCCTGGATAACGAGTGATATTTGTAAAAAGTTCTAGATTTCTCCCTTTTAGGTAAAACGAGCACATTGTAGTGTCACTAAATGTTATATAGAAGTTTCCAAATTCTTCGGAAAAACTCCAGTGTGGATGGTTCCATTTAGTATAAACAGAAAGTCTTTAGTTACTTCAGAAATTCAAATGCAAATGAATGTGGAAATAAAACTTGATATTACTTCTAAGTTTAAAACAATGATATTTGTGTATTCACATGCATGTGTAGATATGTGTGTTTCTGTGTGTGTGCATGTTTGTGTGTGTGCGTGTGTGTGTGCACGTGTGTGTGTGTGCATGTCTGTTTGTGTGTGTGTACATGTGTGTGTGTATGTGGGTGTTGTGTGTGTGTGCAGATATGTGTGTGTGTTGTGTTGTGTGTGGGGATGTGTGTGTGTGTTGCATGTGTGTGTGTGGATATGTGTGTGTGTGTTGCATGTGTGTGTGTGTGGATACGTGTGTGTGTGTGGATGTGTGTGTGTGTGTGTGTGTGTGTGTGTGTGCCATTGTATGTGTCTAGATATCAGAGGACAACTTGCAGGAGTTAGTTCTCTCCCACCACAGATCAACTAGGTATTAAATGCAGGTCATCAAACTTGGCAACAATTGTCCAATTGTCTTTATACATGGAGTCATCTCACAAGCCCCGATCTCCTATATAAGATTACTAATTTGTCTATTTCTCTTTTTTTCATTGGATATTTGGGTATTTCTTATTTACATTTAGATTGTTATTCCTTTTCCTGGGTTCCCTGACCAACATCCCTAACCCCTCCCCTTTCCTTTCTATGGGTGTTCCTCCCCATCCTCCCCCCATTACCACCTCCCCAACAATCAGTTCACTGGGGTTCAGTCTTAGCAGGACCAAGGGCTTCCCTTCCATTGGTGCCCTTACTAGGGTATTCATTGCTACCTATGAGGTTGGAGCCCGGGGTCAGTCCATGGGTAGTGGCTTAGTCCCTGGAAGCTCTGGTTGGTTGGCATTGTTGTTCATATGGGGTCTCGAACCCCTTCAAGCTCTTTCAGTCCTTTCTCTGATTCCTACAACAGGGGTCCCGCTCTCAGTTCAGTGGTTTGCTGCTGGCATTCACCTATGTATTTGTCGTATTCTGGCTGTGTCTCTCAGGGGAGAACTACATCCGGTTCCTGTCAGCCTGCACTTCTTTGCTTCATCCATTTTATCTAGTTTGGTGGGGGTATATGTATGGGCCACATGTGGGGCAGGCTCTGAATGGGTGTTCCTTCTGTCTCTGTTCTAAACTTTGCCTCCCTATTCCCTCTGAAGGGTATTCTTGTTCCCCTTTTAAAGAAGGAGTGAAGCATTCGCATTTTGGTCATCCTTCTTGAGTTTAATGTGTTCTGTGCATCTAGTGTAATTCGAGCATTTGGGCTAATATCTACTTATCAATGAGTAATTTGTCTATTTCTAATAACTATAAAATTAATTTGGGAATGCACAGGTAATATGGCTTGAATGTGTCTCCAAATTCATACTTGGGAAGATAATCTTCAATATAGCAGTATTGTTGGAGCAGTAAATCATGAAGATTGTGACCTCATCAGTGGATTAATACTGCAACTTTAGAAACGTTAGAAAGTGTCCTAGTTTGCTTTCTTTCTCTCACTCAGCCCATTTTCTTATTTAACATAAGACCACCTTCACAAGGGTTGAACCACTCCCAGATGTCTAGATCCTTCCACATTAATCATTAAAGAAGAAAATACCCACATAGTCAAGGCAATCTGATAGAGGTGATTCCTCTATGAAGGTTCTCTTTCCATGGATAACTCTAGTTAGTGTTAAGTTGATAAATATAACTAGCACAGAATGGGACAGGAATCTAACCAAGTGGGTGTTCTTGCCTACCCTAAACATTTCTTGAGTTATGGGATGATACACCAAATTCTCATCAGATGCAGGGCTTTGACTTTGAACTTCTTGCTTATAAAGTGTAAATAAAACTCTGTTCCTTATAAATGAGTCCCAGATACTACGTCACAGGCACATCATATTAAAAGGACAGGGGTTAGCATTTATTGTACTTACATTGAATTACTTAAGTTGTTATAATCATTAATATATAAAAATATTATCAGAATAGTTTTCACTCTAGACATTACCACTTGATTTCCTCCCTAATATGTCTGAAGAGGCAGAGGAGATTTGTTCACCCATATCTTAAACGCAGGATAGTTTAGAACCCAGCCTATTCCTCCTCAACATGTCCCCCTGTGCATCTATGTAATACACCTTGCTTTTGTTCTCTTGAGTCTCTGAGCAGTCTAGGAATTCAGCTCTGACGTAGTATCTAATATAACCCATGTTCTTTCTTAACATGTCTTTGCATCTGCTATGTTTTCCCTGAATCTACATGCATTTTTCCACAATCTCTCCTTCTCCTACCTCATCAATCAGAGCTTCAGTTCAGGCACTATTGTTTTCTTCAGAGCATAAAAGGACTGAAATTATGACAACTAAACAGAAACATTAGGAGCGTTGTCAAAGATCCCATGTTTTAATTTAAAGGCATAAATGAATGGTGAATCCAAGGGTGTCAATTTTTCTGATATCATAATCTAGATATGTTTTTCTCCTATCTCCTACAAATTTTCAAATGTGATAAAAATTGACAATAATAATTATTACTTTATACCTTACTAGCAGTTACTAATACCTGAGTAGTTTGTACTCAAAAATAACTACAAAATAGAAAATAAACTAGATTGTTTTAAAATAGACCTACATTCCAAATAATCCAATACGTATGGATTCTTGGCTTACTTAATACTTCTCTGCTATAGTGATCTATATTATTCTTATGACTAGACAGAATAAAATAATTCTATTAGAAGTTATGTATTTAGTATTTAAGAATATCCTGAAACAAATCCAGGGTAAATTCAAGATTGGTATACATATTCTAGAGTTGTTGATATAGTGTTATGTTGATCTGGGCTCACTAAAAGAGCAACATGTACTTTAGGATTTTGTAATAGAAGATTTCAAATGTCCATGTATCTTAGAACAGTATTTTTCCACGGGAAGACCTTTCCACTTTTCAAATCCAGGTGATGAGTCATTGTCTTCTCAAAACTGATCTCTCCTATTTCCTGTTTAATCAGTCAGTCAAACTCCAGGTTAAAACCAGAACTATGAATCAAGTAAGATCCCCCTGTGAAAACAAAGCTTTGAAGGTTTATTACTCAAACAATTTAAGTTCCTCGTGTTTAAAATAAGATAATTGCATGCACTCCAGGAGTTTGACTGCAACATGGGTTTATGATTTGGTATGGATACTCATGGTGTTGATGCGCACAGTGTTGATGTTCATGGCATGGATTCTCATGGTGTGGATGTTCATGGTGTGCATTCTTATGGTGTGGATGCTTATGGTGTGGATGCTCAATGGTATAGTGTAAGATTTAAACTTAAGGACAAAGGCTGCCTTAGGCAAACACCAGGTAGAATTTAGGACAACACCCTGTTCCAGGAAATGAGCTAACAGCCCATAGCAGGGATCCTTCACCAACCCCCTCTGTCACTGCCCCTTCTACGTGCCAAAGATATATTCCCACCAAGGACCTCCAATGAATTCAAAGGATAATAAGCAGACACCAATGAATTCAAAAAGTAATAGGCCCCACCAATGAGAAATAACCAACTCATGCTATAACCTAAAGCCTATACCCTGAAAAAGTATAAAGGGTATGGGCCTTTGTTCTTCGGGGTCACCTCTGTCCCAATTACAGGGCCACCCCAGTGTACTGTCTTATTAAACCTCTTGCTTATTGCATCGATCTCTGTCTCTGTGTCTCTGTGAGTGGGACATCCCGAACGTAGGGCTCAGAGGGCTTTGCTCAAGTCTTACAGTAGATGCTCATGCTGTGCATGCTTATGGTATAGATGTTCATGTATGTAACTGACTCAGGTTTTGTGGCTTCTTGTTTTGCTTCCTAGCTCCAATTTAGTCTTATCCTGATTTTGGAAAAAAAAAAAAGTAGTACCAAATAGTCCAGTTCAATAGTCCAGGGTAGTTTTTAGCTTGTGTATTCTTCATGGGAACATTCTTAGATACCATCATTTGTTTTCCATATGCTCTGATTAACCTTAGATTTACTCATTTTACTTGGTTTGCATCTGATGGTGCCATACGTTCATATCCATATGGTCTCTACACTGGTTTCAGACAGTACTAGAATCTACCTGGACCTATGAAGATTTCACATACATGCTTGTGTAATGACATAATTCACAGACCTTATGAACCTGCTTCTGGCATCCTTTCCTGTCTCAAACATTATCCCTTTTTTAGACTAGCGTCCAGAGCTTAAAATCCTGAGTTCTCCATGCTATGAGCTGAGAAGAAAACAGAACATCTTTCTTAACCTCAGGAGCCACTAAGCTTGTTATAATATCTACCTTTTGCATTTTTGCTCCAGACTGTTAGATCTTTTAGGGACTGATGGAGCAGCTAGTATTCCAAATCCATCTTTTTGTGTCTTGCCTGTGTGTGTGTCTTTCTGTCTCTTGTTTGTCTCTCTGTCTTTGTCTTTCTTTGTCATTCTTGCTATGTCTCTGCCTTTCTGTTTCCTTCCCATCTCCCACTTGGTTGGGCTGTCTCCCCTTTTGTTGTCAGCAAAATGAGCTCTACATAATTCACATGCATGATATATGATGAATTTTAAATACAATGTTTCTATTCTGCTCCTTTCAATTTTTAACATTATATTAAGGAAATTCCTGTTTCTACTAATTTCTGCTATTTATAACACAAATTTCCTCTAAAATGTCCTCTAATTCCATAACACCATTTTGAAACAAACATGTTGAGGTATTGATTGCATATTTCTTTTTGTCAGCCTCACTCTTTCCCTGAGGTGGCTGTGGGGTCAAGGAGAAGGGCAAATTCACCAGGCAAATTGATTTCAAATGGAAGAAATTTAAATACGTAAAAGACAAAAAAAGAAAAAAAACCCTCAGTTATTATGTTATATCTTGTTAATTAAATTTTAGGTAAAATAAAAAATTGTAAATAAAGAGTCTATTGAAATGTCTGTGATTGCCAGAGATATTGATGATAGTTTTAATTTCAGTGGGTGGGACCTTGATTTGTATGCATACAATTAATACAGCGAATAAATATGGCACTTGTAGTAGGACTATGCTAAGTCATTTTGGGTCAACTGATTTAGTCAGCAAAGTTCTTATCATTTCAAGGACATGTTATGACCTGTACTTCATCCATATCTGGGTCATAATATTCTTGGAGATATATGTGAAAATAATTTTTAGACATTTTAGGAAACGTACATCAACTCTTGAAAGCGAAAAATTCTATATAGCAAAATGCTGTAATATGAGACACTCAGAAGTGTATTTATTTCAGGGATACTAAAAACTCTATGCAGAAAGAAAATCTACTAAGTATATCTATGCCATGGTTGAATTTACAATAAAGATAGTACTTTAAAAGTTTCATGTTGTGACTTTGCAGTATGCCCATGTTTCAAGGTTTAAAGAGAGGACCAGCAGGACCAGTGTGCTTTTTGATAGGTAGCTTTGTTTTTAGAGAATGCGGTGTCATTAAATTGACTCTTCCTTGCTGTGCACTGTCAATTAGCCACACAGTCCATATAGCTTGAAACAAAAGGGAGGAAAAAAGATTTATTTTAAATATATAATTTTCTGTGGATTCACAATTGTGCCGTGGGCTTACATACTTTGGTATCTGTTATTAGTATTGTGAGGCCAGCGGGTGGGTTGTCTACGTTGGTGAAAATCAATCTGAAATGGAGATAAGCCAGGCTCCTTAATTAACCAGCAGCTGCTGTCATTGTGGAATTCACCTGTTTCAAAGAAACTACTTTGCAGTTTCATAGCCACGATTTTAATGCAAATGTTGCTGGAATGAGAATAAAGCCTTTAACCATCTACATTTCTAAAATGAACATGAGAAAAATACTGAGACATGTTCTTATCTTTCAGACATTTAACTAATTTCATCTATCAAGAACGATCCTCTTTGTCACTGGTGTGTGATATTGACTACTCATTCTGAAACTGTCCTTTTACTCTTCTTTTCCTCATTGTTTAATCTTCATGATGAGAGGAAGTTGCAGCCATTTATTTCTGAGCAGTCATTTTGAGAACGTTGGAATTGTGAGTACTGTCCTTTTCTCTTTGTTATCAGAAAAGTATGTGACATAACTTTATCATGCTTGTAATATACTTCCTAAAACATGAAACTATAGGAGGCTATTCCAAGCTTCAACACTAACTGTTAAGGAAAACTATGAATGGTCAGTTTAACGGGTTAATTGTTGAGAGCTTTACCCTTCAGTAAATTAAAGCAAACCCAATGCTAAGATCTTAATGTCTCTATCATGCATAAGATACTAGAATAGCCTTTATTCTACGCAGACACAAAGACCTTCTAGCTTTTGTTTTCAGAGACCTTACATCTCCCAGTGTAGGGAAATGCCAGGGTGTTCAGGTGGGAGTGAGTGGGAGTGGAAGAATCTTCATAGAAGCAGACAGAGGGGATGGGAGAAGGGGGAAGGGGATGACATTTGCAATGTAAATACATAAAATATCCAAGTAGGGGAATGTGGGGGGAGGCAAAAGGGGGGGTGGATGGGAAGGGGAATACCCTTATAGAAGAAGGGAAGCAGGATGGAATAGGGGGCTTATATCTGGATAACCAGGGAAGGGAATAACATTTGAAATGTAAATAAAAAATATTCAACAAAAGAAAAAAAACAAGAATAAACATCTTCAGTATTTTCAAGTAACTTAAATAGGTGATTTGCTACCTCTATTAATAGCAAAACCCAGCAGAACTAAAAGACCATGAAGGTCTTTCTGTAAGGCATATGCTTGAGATGAACTTTGACGTTAGGCATGGAAGTAATCTACATCTACACTCTCACGTTCTCTCGGTGGTCACATTTAAGTACACTTCCTAATCTGACTTGCAATTACATTTGGTTATATACCTTAATTCACTGGCCCACAGGAACATTGTTTCTCAGGGGTTGATGTCTCTGCTAAATAACTGAAATCAAGAATAAATATGCATTACCAGAAGCTGTGAGTCCTTTGGCCTCCTGACTAACCCTGTGAAAGCAGGTCACTCACTCAGAAGGTGGCTCAATGAGTTCTGTCATGCTGTTTCATGAATGAGAATTAATTTGTGGTTGTGCCATGAGATGATTTGGGGGTCTATTTGTTTTGGCAATTAGTTTATTGCAAGTAGTATAGATTAATGAGACACATGAGATAAAATGCATTCTGGTAGAGGAAACAGTATGCATGGATGAAACAGCACTAGGTAATGAGGCTCTTGTTCATTAGTCTGCAAACGTAGCTGGGGGTAGACCTTGTTAAGCATGGTATTAAGCTGTGGAAACTGCTGATTACTCTAAGTTGTTTGTTTACAACATCTAGCAATGATTACTTGAATAATATTCACTCATACTATGTGAGGATGATGAAACTTGAATTCTTCAATCTTTAGCATGTTATATTTAGCTTTCTGATTTGTTGTTGCTGTCCATGGTTTTTCTTCAGGTTATTTTACTGTTATTATCTTTCATTGTATTTTTTTTGTTCCAACCATTTCTAGTAGAAAATAAACTCTCAGATTCTACATTTGTGCATTGAGCTCTTTGTTCATTAACCACCGTTTTGTTTAAATTACCAAAATGACACTCCCGTTTCCACATATCATTCTGATTACCAGTCTTAAAATCCTGTTGAAAATCTGACTTTGCTAATCAGCCATGATTACTAATTGTAATACAATGAATACTAATTGTAAATGTAAAACTGTAAAGTATCACGAAAATGTCCTCTTAAGATATACTTGTTCCTTTTCTTTCCATAGACCTTAACGATAGAGTAAATTAAGAGTTGACAGAAATAGAATTTGTCAGTAAAAGGTCAGAGAAAAATATACCTCAAAAGATTTTCTGTGAACTCAGAGAAATTTAAGTGATTTGGCTACTGATTTCTTCATTTGAAAGGATAATGAAAAGTCACTGCAAAACAAAAGGGCTCATCTGAAATCTATAGGAGTTTCTAGGCCACCAGCCTCAAATTTCCATTTGTCCTTACTTTCCCCATAAGAATACAGTAACTCCTGAAAGCCTGAATTGTAATCTTTGAAATGTATATATGCATTATAAACGTATTATGGATCTAAAAATGCAATACTGCCAGCATTCTAATTTCAATTATCCAAGGTAGAAGACAATTTAACCTTTCAGATATAATTCCATCTCCTCTGAATAATAGCAAGTCTGAGTCACCAAATACTTAAGCTAAAAGTCACAGACATAGCTGTAATGCAAATTTAGTAATTATTATAATAGAGGCAGCAAGTGTAATGTGAGGATCCTGGGATGGGCATATGGAGAATAATCTAGTAGGTTGCGTAACAGAAAAAGAAGAAAATCTGTGTAGGTCTAAAGTATAATGAAAATCAGTTTCTAATTAAGAGAGTAGATAGAGTTGATTATGGTCAAAGATTAAGACTTATAGGTAGCATGACAAATGAGGCTACGTGCTTATAGAGAAATAATTTGAGGGTCTTGTACTTCATATCAATAGTTGTCATGTAGACCTCCTTTTGCTGGCTGGTATATTCACCCCCATTAGTGTTAATGTCGACTTCCCTCTATTCCTTCATAAAAACTTCTCAATATAACTATTCCCTATTCAATGAGACCACCTTTGTCCAGGGATTCCTGGAGGATTATACTCCCCTTCTCAGGACAAGCCCATTTCCCATGACTGGTACAATTTCGAAAAGTAAGTCCTGACCCCTTCATATCTTGTTTATCATATAGTGATGATTATATTCTGATATGAAATAAGAGCATTTGTATAGGTATGAGACATATCTATACAATAATAAGAGATGGTAAAGATTCTACAGAAGACTGAGATGTGGAAAATCATCGGGATGGCAGTTGAGAAGCAAGTTATGAAATTTCTGAGAGAAAGACAGAGCAAAGTGGAACTCATAACGATGTTTGAGAGCAAATACACATAAGCGGCAGTCATCTTGTCTCCATACCCATGATACAGTTGATCAGTAGATGAATCTAGGCATCTATGTCATTTAAATTGACTAGGACATTGGCATATAAAAGGAGAGTCAAATGAGAGATGGAGTTGCCATGGAGCTAGCTACCTCCCAGGAAGCATGAGGCCAGAAGATCTACATCAGTGAAAACAATCAACAGCAACACCTCCTGTCCATCATTGGCCTTCAGAGTGGACTTTATATTGCACTCTGAAAGCATTGTATTTTCTCTACACACAGTCATGAGCCAAAGGCTCTTTGAAGGACAAAAATTCTTTAAAGTGTGATAACAAATTAAATGCACTGACACAGTAGTGTCACTGCAACTCTCCTCCAGTGAATTCATATCCTGACCTAGACTTAGACAGGTTTCAGCCAAACACACATTCTTACTTCCATCTGTTGGATGCATGTTTTGTTCCATGGAATCTTGAGTTTTCTCTGAAAGCATCGTATCAGCACACTACTGGCAAAAGAAGTCAGTCTCATCTGACTTCTGATTAACCAGCCTCACGAACATATCCTGAAAGTGAAACTATATTCCTAAGGGGAGGTATTTAATTAATTAAACACCAATTTATACAACTTAACACTATCCTCTATCCAAGGATAACTTTTGTGTATATCATTAAGGAGGCTTTTATAATATAAATAAGCCAGGTAAGGTATCTAAAAACTATTCTCCATGTAAATTATTCTCCATGTATTAATCCATTTATCCATTCAGAGTGGTCAAGGTAAATTAGTGACAATATGAAATTTCTTAAAACTTAACCAATAAGATAAGTTCTTAAGGTCTTCTGCCTTGCAAAACTAGACTATTTAGGATTTCTCTGTAGAAATGTCTGATCCCTCTTCCTGTGATTTTTGTCTAAATTGCTGACAGCTTTGTTATTTATAAAAAAGAAGCACTTGTAGAGCGCTTGCCTAGCAAGAGCAAGGCCTGGGTTTGGTCCCGAGCTCTGAAAAAAAAAAGAAAAGAAAAGAAAAAAGAAGCACTTGAAATTTGGACAAAGAAAACACCTTATTTACCTGAAAATTTCTCTAGATGTATATGCATGTCTAAATATAAAAAAACATTCAAGTAAATATCTAACATCAGCTTTGTTAGCATTTTTACAAAATTAAATACAACCTTTTAAAATTCAAATACATTAATTACTGGGTCATATTCCTCAAGTGTATCACTTGACAAAGGCATAATAATTTTATCAACAGTGTACATTCCCAAAATATATTTTAAATGTTCTAATTAATTTCAGTGTGGGGTGTGTGTGTGTGTGTGTGTGTGTGTGTGTGTGTGTGTGTATGTGTGTGTGTGTGTTTACACAGCATAAGTGGTTTAGGAAACTAATGCATCTGATCTTGGAACTACAGATAATTTTGAGCTGCCAGATGTAGGTGCTATGAACTGAACTCTGATCCTCTGGGAGAGTAATCTATTGCCTGGCTTTGTGGGTCAACTTAACACAAACTAGAGACTTCAAAGAGAAAGGAGCCTCAGTTGAGAAAATATGTCCATAAGATCCAGCTATAAGACAATTTTTTCAACTATTGATCAATGGGGGAGAACCCAGCCCATTTTGGGTGTGGCCTTCCCTGGGCTAGTGGTCCTGGGCTGTATGAGAGAGCAGGCTGAACGAGCTATATGAAGCAGAATAGTATGCAGCACTCCTCCATGGTCTCTACATCCTACCTCCAAGTTCCATCCCTGACTGAGTTTCTGTCCTGACTTCCTCCAGTGACCCTTCCTCCCAACTTGCTTTCTGGTCAAGGTGTTTCATCAAAGTAACACTAAGCCAAAGTTACTAAGCTGACTAAGACAAACATCATAATTTCTTATCTCTCCAGCCTAATTCCCAGAACAGTTTTAGAGCTTACATATGATTAATTTATTTTATATTCTAGTCCACTACACATGCAATGAGAAAGTTTGAAAGGCGAAGCTAATTGATTGTTCATATTGGAAAGAGCAGAAGATGAGTTCAGGCCATGGCTTATATTGCGGACGTTGTCACATTGCTGCTGTTAAGGACCTGCAGGTGTGGCAAATATAACATCAAGCTAAAATTAAGCCTAACCTAAGTAGCATGTTTGGAATTTGTCAGTTTCTTGAGTACTTTGTTTTCAAATGTAAACCACAAAGAATTGGGCAACATCCATCTGTCACCAAATGTGTGGTGCATGAATTTATGTAATTTTAAAGTGATCATCAAAGGTACAAAGTATTCCAACAGAAGGGAAAATGGTGTATTCTTCAATTCAATGGATTCATTACCCACCTTAGCAATTATTAACATTTAGAGACTCATATTTCAATGTAATGATATCTTACGCTACACTTATTAACTAAATTTGAAGACTGGTATTAAAAGCAGGTTCTAGGTTGTAAACTGCAGAAATGAGATGGAAAGCCTGAGCAGAAGAGAATGTTATTTAAAAGAAACAAAGTCATCTATGAAAGGATGTGAAAAAAATAAGCTGTGAAGAACTTCCTGTGTTAGTGAAACTTCCTAAAACTGCTGAAAAGTAGACATAGTTTCCATCTCTGCCTCAACTCACACCAAGGGATTTAGACATAGAATTTTATCCTTTAAGCCACTAGTTTTAGTTGCATGTTGATATCTCTACTATTTTGAACTAAGGGGTGTCCTCTTCTGGTTCTTGTATTGGAGGTGTACAGTCTTAGGGTTTCCATTGCTGTGAAGAGATACCATGACTATGGCAACTCTTATAAAGGAAAGCATTTAATTGAGGCTGGCTGGCACTATCAGAGCTTTAGACCACTGTTTTCATAGCAAGAAGCGTGGTAGCACACAGTCAGACATAGTGCTGGAGAAGGAGCTAAGAGTTCTATATCTTTATCCACAGAAGGCAGAAGGAGGCTACTGACTTGAGCTTAGAAGACCTCAAAGCCAACTTCCATAGTTACACATTTCCTCCAGCAAGGCCATACCTACTCAAACAAGGCAACAACTTCTAATAATGTCACTTCCTATGGGCCAAGAATGAATCTATGGGGGACATTCCCATTCAAACCACATGTACCAACTGTGGCTGGATCCCTCATGCTACTTCTAAATTTTGACCTGTCGTGAATTGATTTAGAAGCCTTTATCTGCTTATTACATTATACTATTTTTGACAAGAAGTACCAAGTACATTTATTTGTTGGTATAAGGATAAGTATTTATAATACAGATATAAATTATGTTGGTTTAGGAAAATGGCAAGGTAGTTTCTCTTCTAGGGTCTGGAACCTCTCTAGCTATGAAGTTGACTATATTTACAGATATGCATTCTGCCTAGTGAAAGAACCTTCAATCAAATTAGAAAACTGTTCCTTCTAGACATGAAAGGGATCCTACACCCATGTACTATGCTTACATAAACTGTACCTGAAAAATAGGCACAAAGCCCCACTTCTAGATGAATAATTACAAGCGGCTCATGGCTGTGTGCGTGTGAGAGAGAGAGAGAGAGAGAGAGAGAGAGAGAGAGAGAGAGAGAGAGGCATAGAGACACAGAGAGAGACAGAGACAGAGTCAAAGACAGAGAGACAGAGAAAGTTTTCTTCATGGAAGAGCCCTTTGATAGACTACCCAATTCCTTGCTCAACCCTAAACACACATACACACACCCACACCCACCCCCACACCCACACCCAACCCACTCCCACACCCACACCCACACCCACACCCACACACACACACACACCCACACACACACACACACACCACACACACACACACACACACACACATATATATATATATATATATATATATATATAAAATACTAAATGGACTCACACATACACACGTACACATGGTGGTTTGAAAGAAAATGGCCCCCATAAGCTCATAGAGAGGGGCATTATTAAGAGGATGGTCTTGAAGTAGGTGTGGTCATGTAGGAGGGAGTGTG
The DNA here is from genome assembly GCF_011064425.1 of Rattus rattus. Lineage (NCBI taxonomy): Eukaryota > Metazoa > Chordata > Mammalia > Rodentia > Muridae > Rattus > Rattus rattus. The sequence continues at coordinate 36,128,752 of NC_046157.1, read as the reverse complement.
TCACTGAATATGGGCAAACTTTGAGGTTTCAGATCCTCAAGCTAGGCATAATGCCTTTCAGTCTCTTCCTTCTGCCTTCAGATAAGGATGTAGACTTTCAGTTACCTCTTTGGCACCATGATGACAATGAACTGAACCTCTGAACTATAAAATAATCCCAATTAAAGGTTTTCCTTTATAAGAGTTGCCATGGCCATGGTGTCTCTGTACAGCAATAGAAACTCTAACTAAAACAGAAGTAGGTACCAGGGACTGAAGTATTACTGTAATAGGTTTGCCCTTGCTTTCATCTGGAGGAATGTGGACTTTGGATTAGAAAAGCATTTAAATGCTTTATCTGAGGCTTCATGGGCCATACTCATTGGAACATAAAAGACAGTGGTACAGAGGGCAATTTGAGCTGTGAGGGTTTGCCTCTAGAGTTTTCAGAGGAGAGGAATATCTGTACACAGCCTAAAGACTGTTCTTGCAATATTTTGAATAAGAATTTTTGCCCTTGTACAAAAAGTCTGCTTGAGACTATACTGAAGAGTTTTTAATTAATGCCATTGGCAGAGCGAATTTCAAAACATCCTAATATTGACTGTGTAGTCTGGTTATTAGTGCTGTTATACTTATGAAGTTCTATAATGAAAAGGAGCAAGCTGAGCACAGAAAATACAAAATGCTCAGTAAAGGATAAAATGGGCACCAAGTAGAATGTAGCCAAATCCTGTGTTCAGGAAGATAAAGAGATTAAAAAATAACCTGGGGTTGGATGGAAGAAAGGATGAAGTGATCTCATAGGAAGACCCTACCCATCATAGATTTCAACTTGTGAAAAGGAATTTAAAAATTCTTAAGGCTAGATGTGGTGGTGGTACACGCCTTTGATCCTAGCATTCAGGAGGAATCGGCTGACAGATCTCCAAGTTTGAGGCCAGTTTGTTCTACAGACCAAGTTCCAGGAGAGCCAACCTTGGCAGTAAAGGATAGAATCTTAAACAGAAAGCTGGTGAACTTGCAATCAAATGAAGGTTCATGGTCCAGCCCCAGAAAGCAGCAGAACTTGGTAGTTTTGGCCATGTAGTTATGACTTTTGAAACAAGGATAGAAGAAAGGAGTTAAAGAATCTCCCTCTGTAACTAAGAAAGGCTGCTGAGGCCAGTCTTAGGTCAGAAATACCCCTGCCTTAAGAGGCCATTGTGTCTTCACACAATGAAGGTGAAGCCTGAATTGCCTTGGAGACATCTAAGATTTTGGAGACGCCAGAGTTGAAGGATACCTAAGGAAATCTGCTTATAAAGTGTGGAACCAGCTGAAGAGAGAAATAAGTGCAGACAACAAAGCTAAAAGGACTTGCAGAGCTGAAGAGGACTGAGATCTGACATGAATGCAGTGTTTGGAGTTTGCCCAGCTGGTTTTCCATCTTGTTTTGGTCCAGTATTTTCTCACTATGCTCCCCGTCTTCCCTTTGGAACAGTAGTGTATATGATTTTAATAATGCGGATGCTATGATAGATGATGGGAACCTTTGACTAAATTCATTTTGCATTACGATAATGGCTGCAAGCCCATGTGTGTCAGTGAGTGGAATGTGGTGGTCTGACTAGGAATGGCAACCATAGACTTATGTATTCGAATCGTTGGTCCTTAGAGAGTGCACTATTAGTAGCTGTCACTTTGTTGGAGTACATGTGTCTTTTTTAAAGGAAGTGTGTCACTAGGGAAAATCTTTAAGGTTTCAGATGTTCAAACTATACCATGTGTATCTCAGTTTTCTCTTCCTGTGTACTGTTTGGAATGTCAAACTCTCAGCTGCCTGTCTAGTACTATGTATGCCTGTTGGCTGCCATGTTTCCCACCATGATGACAGTGGACCAAACCTACAAACTGTAAGCTAGTCCAAATTTAACACTTTTTATTATTTTTATTAGATATATTTCTTTACTTACGTTTCAAATGTTATTCTCTTTCCCGGTTTCCTATCCATAAGAACCCATACACTCCCCTCCACAATACAGGTGTTCCCCCTATCTATCCCCCTTACCACCACCTCAAACATTCCCCTGCACTGGGGTTTCAACCTTGGCAGGACCAAGGACTTCCCCTTCTACTGGTGCCCCAAAAAGGCTATTCTCTGCTACATATGCACTTGGAGCCCTGGACCAGTCCATGTATAGTCTTTCGGTAGTGGTTTAATCCCTGGAAGCTCTGGTTGGTTGGTACTGTTGTTCTTATGGGGTTTCAAGCTCTTTCAACTCTTTCAATACGTCTTCTAATTCCCCTCAAGGGGGTCTTGCTCTCAGTTCAGTGGTTTGCTGCTAGCATTAACCTCTGTATTGGACATGCTCTGGATGTGTCTTTCAGGAGAGCTCTATATCAGGTTCCTGTCAGATGAACTTTTTTAGCTTCATCAATCTTATCTAGTTTGGTGGCTGTATATATATAGACCACATGTGGGGTAGGCTCTGAATGGCCGTTCCTTCAGTAGCTGCTCTAAACTTTGCTTCAATATCCCCTCCTATGGATATTTTTTTCCATAGGAGGAAAAAAGGAGTGGGAGCATCCGCATTTTGGTCATCCTCCTTCTTGAGCTTCCTGTGGTCTGTGGATTGCATTTAGGGTAATTTGAGCTTTTGGGCTAATATCCACTTATCAATGAGTGTATATCAAGTGTGTTTTTCTGTGATCGGGTTACCTCACTCGGGATAATATTTTCTAGTTCATTCCATTTACCTATGAATTTCATGAAGTCATTGTTTTTGATAGCCGAGTATTACTCCATTGTGTAGATTTACTACATTTTTTTAAAATCCATTCTTCTGTTGAAGGGCATCTGGGTTCTTTCCAGCTTCTGGTTATTATAAATAAGGCTGCTATGAACATAGTGGCGCATGTGTCTTTGTTGTATGTTGGAGCATCTTTTGGGTATATGCCCAGGAGAGGTATAGCTGGGTCCTCAGGTAGTAGAATGTCCAATTTTCTGAGGAACCTCCAGACTGATTTCCAGAGTGGTTGTACCAGCTTGCAATCCCACCAACAATGGAGGAGTGTTCCTCTTTCTCCACATCCTTGCCAGCATCTGCTGTCACCTGAGATTTTTATCTTAGCCATTCTAACTGGTGTGAGGTGCATTCTCAGGGTTGTTTTTATTTGCATTTCCCTGATGACTAAGGATGTTGAGCATTTCTTTAGGTGCTTTTCGGACATTCAATATTCCACAGCTGAGAATGTTTCCTTTAGCTCTGTACCCCATTTTTAATAAGTTTTTTTTGGCTTTCTGGAGTCTAACTTCTTGAGTTCTTTGTATATTTACCAATCCTTCAGATGTAGGATTCGTAAAGATCTTTTCCCAATCTGTTGGTTGCCATTTTGTCCTAATGACAGTGTCTGTTGCCTTACAGAATATTGGCAGTTTTATGAGGTCCCATTCATTGATTCTTGATCTTAGAGCATAAGCCATTGGTGTTTTGTTCACGAAAATTTCCCCAGTGCCCATGTGTTTGAGACTCTTCCTCATTTTTTTGTCTATTAGTTTGAGCATATCTGGTTTGATGTGGAGGTCCTTAATCCACTTGGACTTAAGCTTTGGATCTATCTGCATTCTTCTACATGCTGGCCTCGAGTTCAACCAGCACAATTTGTTGAAAATGCTTTCTTCCATTGGATGGTTTTAGCTCCTTTGTCAAAGATCAAATGACCATAGGTGCGTGGTTTCATTTCTGGGTCTTCAATTCTGTCCCACTGATCTATCTGCCTGTCTCTGTACCAATACCATACAGTTTTCATGACTATTGCTCTGTAATACTGCTTGAAGTCAGGGATGGTGATTCCCTCAGATGTTCTTTTATTGTTGCGTATGGTTTTTGCTATCCTGTTTTTTTTTGTTATTCCAAATGAATTTGAAAATTGCTCTTTCTATCTCTATAAAGAATTGAGTAGGAATTTGATGGGGGATTGCATTGATTCTGTAGATTGCTTTTGGCAAAGTGCCCATCTTTACTATATTAATCCTGCGGATCCATGAGCATAGGAGATCTTTCCATCTTCTGAGATCTTCCTCAATCTCTTTCTTCAGAGACTTGTTTTTTTTTTCTTTTTAATAAGAGTTACTGTGTGCAAAATGTCTCACACTTTTATAGTAATAGAAACCTATATACATCAAGCCATAATGTATATAGAAAAGAGACCCTAATTCCAAAATGAGTTGGGAAGGAACAGAGGGTAGGAGGAAAAAACAGATGGCTAGAAATAATGACGTAAGTACAATATATACTTGTATATAAAAGTAACATCTACTAGATGCTTAACCATAATGACAAACAAGGCTAGAGAAGCAGACAGCTTGCTTTTCTGGTTCGAGTTGCTTTAAGAATCACAAAGTAGGACATCCTCAAACACAAAGGCAATGCATCTGCATAATCAAAGCTGACAAATAGCCATCAGACCCAGGCTAAGTATTTTACATGCATTTTTTTGTTCAAATTTTCCTGTAAGTCGGTTTCTATAATTATCTTCACTTCTGAGGTAAAGTAATTGAAGTCAATTAATTTTCTCAAGGTTATACAGCCAATAAATAATGAAACTTGGATTCTAATAAAGATTTCTCTGATCCAAAATTGATGTGTTATCCAGCACTTAATTTTGAATTTTAAGAGCATTTACAAAATCCTACCAAAGCAAATCAAACTTATCATTTTATAATAAGGTTCCAAAGTGAAGAACATTATTTAAGTGATTTGTCCTAAGCCATATAACCAGGACTCTAGACAACCTTCAACAGATGAGACGATCTGATAGGATTTTGATATATGATGGTGTTTATAAGAATGCACACTGCCAATCGATCCCGGTGATGTGTGGAATTGGGTATGCTGAATTCAAAAATCCATCTTAAATCTTAGGTGTTTTTAAATAGAGACTATTTGAAAGCTAAATATGACACAGATATAATGAATATATAAAGAACTCACCGACATGTACAGAGGGAGTGAAAGAGAGTGAATTTAGAAAAACAAAAAGGAATGTTGAGGGAACTTAAGCCAGAGATTAATAACAAACAAATAGACAATGTCTCCCTTAGAAGAAGACCTTGATTTGTTGTTCCATTTGCTTGAAGACGATCTCAGATATTCTAGCTGTAAGGCACAATTCAATGAGGAATCAATACAATTTAATGATGCTCATATCCTTGAAATGATGTAGGGCTGCCCATACCTTGGTAATCACACACCTCTTAATATCCCAGTGTTCAAGGCCACTTATATTGACCCAGGTGCAATGGCTTATATCAAAGACTTACAAAAATGTGGGAGTAGCAAATTACAAGAAAATATTTTTTAACTCTAAGCCTCTCTCTCTCTCTCTCTCTCTCTCTCTCTCTCTCTCTCTCTCTTTCTCTCTCCCCATTTAAATACATCACAAATGTACATCATACACACATACATGTACACACACAAACATACATACACAGATATGTATGTGTATGTTTGTGATCTAAGAGAATAAATAATTGAATGAAATAAAAAAAGTAGTTTTAATGAGTGCTTTTTTTTTACTTACAAGTTTATTAGGTATTAACATATTACATTTCTTTATTCCTTGGGGAACTTCCCTAGGAAGGAAGTATTTTTAGAAATAGAATATTAGGTAGAAAGAAATACAACAAAGACTCTGGGAAAATGATTCCATTATGTCATCATAATGGATGATATGTTGATACTTAAAATGGAACACTTGTATATTGAATACCCATTTGTCTACACATTCCTCTCTTAATATTTTACAATGTAGTAATTTGAAAATGAGATCTAAATATGTGCTTGTATGTTTATTTTGTTGCTTTTGGTTTCCATTGAGGTGGTATATTTTTGTCTGAAGTCCCTCATTTGCCAGTTTGTGCTCTGTTCTGATGCTCTCTACAGGGCTGTTAATCTTAGTTGTGTAAGATTATTTGGTTCAAGAAGTTTACTGACTTACTATTTATTTTTATATGAATATTTAAACAAATGGCTAATACCTTCACATAAGATACGCTATCATCAATTTTATTGTATCTTATAAGCTATCCACTCATGATTTCCTCTTATTTTGTGAGAAAATTGCTCCATTAGTAAGTGTAATTTCAATGCAATCCATTTTTATTTGAATTGTAAACAAGAAAGGGTATATTGACTCACTATGTACATTTCTTTTCAAACAAATAGTCTTTTACATATCTTTCTAATGTGAAATAAAACAGTTAAAAATTCCTACATACTCTATAGGTTTCTGAAATTTTCTTACTTCTTACTGTTTTAATAAACTTTGAGTTTTCAAATCGCCAATATGTTGATTTTTCTTTTTTATTAAAAATGATTATTTTCTTATACAATACATTCTGATTACAGTTTTCCTCCCTCTACTTCTCCCAGTTCTCCTCAACCTCAACTCCCCCTGCATCTAAATCCACCCCTTCCTGTCTCTCTCATGAGAAAATTAAAGGCTTCAAAAAGATACCAATGAAACACACTGAAATAAAATATAATAAAATAAAACAAAAAGCATCATGACAAAGTTGAACGAGACAAACCAAGAGAAGGAAAAGATCATAGGAGAAGGGAAGAATCAGACACCCTCTCATTCACACACTCAGGAGTCCGATGAGACCGAGAGCTATAACATATAGCCAGAGGACCTATGCAGACCTGGGTAGGCCCCATGCTTGCTGTTTTAGTTTTTGTGAGATTACATGAGATTTACTCAGTTGATTTAGGGGGACTTGTTCTGTTGTCCTCTATCTCTCTGGCTCTTACATTCTTCCTGCCTCTTCCACTGCCAGATTCTGTGAGCTCTGAGAAAATAGGCTTGTTAGAGACATCGCATTTAGATCTGAGAGTTTCAAAGTCTCTTTCTGTCCCTCTGAGTCTCTGTCCTTCTGTATTGATCTGTCTGTCTGTTAGTCTGTCTGTCTGTCTGTATCTATCTCTCTTTCTCAGAGTGGGTCTCTGTATTTACTCTCTTCTGCAGCAGGAAGAAGCTTCTCATGATGGCCGAATAAGGCACTCATAAGTGTGCCTGAATAAGGTTGTGTGAGTATAGCACAATAGCATTAGCAGTCATTTTATTAGTATCTTTTAGACTAGTAATATTTTATTTTACTTTAGGTCTCTGATCCAAGTATTCTCTGGTTCTCAGTCACTTAAGCAGTGTCAAGAATGGGCTCTACCTTATGGAATTAGCCTTACATCAAATCAGAAATTAGTTGATTACTGTCACGAGCTTTGTGATTACACTGCCCTAGCATATTTTTCAGGCAGGATAGCATGGTAGTTCAAAGTTTTTGTTACTGTGTTGAGGTTTACAGTTCTCTTTTGGTAGCCTAAAAGAATACCTTCCCATACGAAAGACACTAGAACATAGGGGTGAAGATTCTAGGTGGGCAAAAGCTCACTTCTCCATGTTCAGTGAGTTGTGGAGGCATTGCCCTTCAACAAAGGGTCATGTTCTCAGTTTGTAGAGAGCAATCTACCGTCTTGGCAACAACATAAGTTGTCTCAGGAGCTGGGGCCCATTTGGCCACAACAAAATTGGATGTAACCCAGTCCAGTTACTAAAAGCTTTACTGGGTGACTAGAGATGGTGAGTTGGGACTATATCTCCTCAATTATTGGAGTCTTTATTAGAATTGTCTTCCTGTATCTTAGGAGGTTTCAAATGCATTAGGCTTCCACAGAACACTTCAAATATTCCTCAGTTCTAAATGTGTCTTCCTGCATTCTCTCACCATCCCCACATAATCCTCCCATTCCAGTTCTCCCTGCCCTCAGTCTACCCATAAAATCTATACTCTTTTTCCCCTCCCAGGGAAATGCTTATGTTCCCCCTAGCTCCTTTCAGCATCTCCAACCTCTCTCAGTCTAAAGATTGTAACCTAGTTATCATTTACTTGATGGCATGCATGCATATATATTTTTTTTTCACAAAAAGTGAATACATACCATATTATTTTTCTGGGTCTGGGTTACCTTAATCAGAATGAATTTTGTCTAGTTGAATACATTTGCCTGCAAAGTTCTTCATGTCATTTTTTAAAAAGAGCTGAGTAATATTCCATTGTGTAATGTTTTATATTTTCTTTTTCTATTTGTTGTTGAGGAACATCTAGTTTTTTGTTTTGTTTTGTTTTTTAAGTTTCTGGCTACTGGGAATAGAATAGCAAAGAACAAGGAAAAATGTCCTTGTGGTATGATGAAGCATCCTTATGTCTATGCCCAAGATGGTATAACTGGACCTTGAAGTAGTTCAATTCTTATTTATCTGAGGAATAGCCACACTGATTTCCATAGAGACTGTACAAATTCGTACTCTCCCCAGTAATGGATGAGTGTTCTCCTTATTCCACATCCTTGCTAGAATAAGCTGTCCTAGTGTTATTAAAGTAGTTTTATTTGTATTTCCTTGATGTCTAAGGATGGTGAACATTTTTGTATGTATTTTTCAGTCATTTGAGTTTCTTCTATTAAGAAAACTGTTTAGATCTGGGCCCCATTTTAATGAGATCACTTGGTTTAAATCAGGGAAGTAACCTTTAGTGAAGATTTTTAATATTTAGGGCAAGAATTCTAAATTTTATCAAATATTCTATCATGAATATACTGGATGTGCTTAGCATAGAGTATGTAAATAAATTTTCCAGTTAAACAATGTTTTTAGTTCTTTTTTTTTTAAGTTCAGATTTTTTTCCATCTTTATTAACTTGAGTATTTCTTATTTACATTTCGATTGTTATTACCCTTCCCGGTTTCTGGGCCAACATCCCCCTAATCCCTCCCCCTCCCATTCTATATGGGTGTTCCTCTCCCCATCCTCCCCCCATTACCGCCCTTCCCACAACAATCACGTTCACTGGGGGTTCAGTCTTGGCAGGACCAAGGGCTTCCCCTTCCACTGGTGCTCTTACTAGGTTATTCATTACTACCTATGAGGTTGGAGCCCAGGATCAGTCCATGTATAGTCTTTGGGTAGTGGCTTAGTCCCTGGAAGCTCTGGTTGGTTGGCATTGTTGTTCATATGGGGTCTGTTTTTAGTTCTTAAATATAATTCCAAGTAAAATAGTTTAAATGTAGCTTTAGATTAATTTTCTAGCAGTGGTTTAAAAGAAATATTTTATTACATGTCACATTAGATTTAGGTATTTTCAAGACTTTTGTGAAGAAGAAGGACTTCTGGTATTTATTTCAATTTATTAAAGTCAATTTTCAAAAGATACTATAGCACAGTGGTTCTCAATCTTTCTAACATCTTTAATACTGTTCTTCACATTGAAGTGATCCTCAACCATTAAATTATTTTCACTGCTGCTTCATAACTGTAATTTTCTACTATTCTGAAAAATAATGTAAATATCTGAAGGCAGAATATCTATGTGATACCCCTGTGAAAGGGTCATATGATCCCTAAAGGGGTCATGAAGCACAGGTTGAGAACCATTGTTATAGCACATTGTGCAGTGCTTAAGAAACATACAGCGCATGTCCTTTTCCTATTTCATACCAACTCCTGTCAAACCACACAACAGAATGTGAATACTTTTGATTTAGGGGGTAAGGTCACTTTTAAAGTAGATCCCTAGGTTGTTTTATAAATTAAATCATTTTTATTTAACCCATTGTTCTCATTACTGTTTCAGCATTAGCCATTCTGCGTGTAGAACAATTCAACATTTTTTAACGTATTACATTTCAAATGTTATCCCCTTTCTGAGTTCCCCCATCTCCCATACTCTCTCATTCTGCTTCTATAAGGATACTCTCCCTCCTAAACACCTACTCCCACCTCAACACCCTGGCATTCACCTATACTGGGGTTAAGAGCCTTCACAGGACCAAAGTTTTCTTTTCCCATATCGCGCTCCTGTCAGCAGGCACTTTTTGGCATCAGCAATAGTGACTGGGTTTTGTAACTGTGTATGGGATGAGTCCCCAGGTGGGACAATCTCTGGAAGGCCTTCCCTTCAGTCTCTGCTCCACTCTTGGTCCATCTATTTCCTCCCACGAGTGTTTTGCTCGCCCAGAAGCATCCATATTTTTGTCTTCCTTCTTCGTGTGCTTTATATGGTCTGTGAAATGTATCTTGTGTATACAAACTTTTGGGCTAATAACCACTTATCAGTGAGTGTATACCATGTATGTTCTTTTGTGATTGGCTTATCTCACTCAGGATGACATTTGCTAGTTCCATCAATTTGCCTATGAATTTTATGAAGTCATTGTTTATAATAGCTGAGTAGTAGTACTCCGTAGTGTAAATTTATCACATTTTCTGTATCCATTCATCTGTTGAAGGACATCTGTATTCTTTCCAGCTTCTGGCTATTATAAATAAGGCTGCTATGAACATAGTGGAAAATGTCCTTGTTATATGCCCAGAAGTGGTATAGCTGGGTCCCCAGGTAGTACTATGTCCAATTTTCTGGGGAACCGCCAGACTGATTTCTACAGTGGTTGTACCAGCTTGTACTCTCACTAACAATGGGGGAGTGTTCCTCTTTCTCCTCATCCTCGTCAGCATCTGCTGTCACCTGAGATCTTAGCCATTCTGACTGGTGTGAGGTAGAATCTCAGGGTTGTTTTGGTTTGCATTTCCCTGATGACTAAGGATATTGAACATTTTTTAGGTGTTTTGTGGGCATTCAATAGTCCTCAGTTCATACTTCTTTGCTAGCTCTGTACCCCAATTTTAATAGAGTTATTTGATTCTCTGGAGTCTATCTTCTTGAGTTCTTTGTATACATTGGGTATTAGCTCTGTTTCAGATGTAGGATTGGTAAAGATCTTTTTCCTATCTGTTGGTTGCTGTTTTGTCCTTTGTCAATTCTTGATCTTAGAGCATAAACCATTGTTGTTCTGTTCAGGAAATTTTCCCCTGTGCCTATATGTTTGAGGCTCTTCCCTACTTTCTCTTCTGTTAGTTTCAGTGTATCTGGTTTTATGTGAAGGTCTTTGATCCACTTGGACTTGAGCTTTGTACAAGGAGGTAAGAATGGATCAATTTGCATTGTTCTATATGCTGACCACCAGTTGATCCAGCACCATTTCTTGTAAATGCTTGTAAATGCTGTCTAACTTATTTTTATAATATTCCCTTTGCTAGGCTTATGAAAATTTGTCATTTTGATTTTTTAACAATCTTCTGATGCTATATGGTTTCTATGTCCTCTCCATTCAATTTCTATCTATTTATGAACTGAAGTCACATTATTTTAATTTCTATATATTTTTATGATAATCCTAATTACTGGGTACTACAACATTGTGGCATAGGTTCCTGCCATTTTGAACCTGCACTCAGGGCACTGGCTCTGCATCTATTCTTATAACACCCAAGAAAAAGCAAGAAACTAATTTTCTCTCAACGAGTCCAAAAGAAGAGAATCACACAAGCATAATTCCACCTTTAAAAACAAAGGTAACAGGAAGCAACAATTATTGGCCCTTAATATCAATGGACTCAATTCTCCAATAAAAAGACACAGACTAGCAGGCAGAATATGAATACAGGACCCCATATTTTGCTGCATAGAGGCAATGCATCTCAGTGACAAAGAGAGACATTACCTCAAAGTAAAAGGCTGAAAAATTTTTTCCAGGCAAAAAGTCCCAAGAAACAAGCTGGAGTAACAATTCTAGTATCCAATAAAATAGAGTTTCAACCAAAAGTTATCAAAATAAGATGGGGAAAGAACTACATACACATCAAAGGAAAAATCCACCAAGAGAAACTCTCAATTCTGAACATCTATTCCCCAAATGCAAGGGCACCCACATATGTAAAATAAACATTACTGAAGCTAAGGCACACAACCTCACACAATAATAGTAGGAGACTTTAATACCCATTCTCACCAATGAACAGATCATGGAAACAGAAACTAAACAGAGACACAGTGAAACTATCAGAACTTATGATCCAAATGGATTTAACAGATATCTACAGAACATTTCATCCTAAAACAAAATAATATATCTTCCTCTCAGCACCTCATGGTACTTTATCCAAAACTAATCATATAATTGGTCACAAAACAGACCTCAACAGACACAAGAAGATTGAAATGATTCCATGCATCTTATAAGATCACCATGAACTAATGCTGATCTTCAACAACAACAGCCAAAAACCAAGAAGCCCACATACACATGGAAGCTAAACAGCTATCTACTCGATGTGAAAGTTTAAAATTTCCCCCTAGACAAAAGTTGAAGCCAAAAGAAAGAAAAACAGTTGTGCCCTGGAACTGCCTGTTCCAGGAACTAGCGGACCACAGAAAGAGTAATTGCACCAGCTGGTTCAGATAATAGCAGGATTAAACAATCATGAGAAACAGGAGGTTCTTCCTTGTGATTCAGTATGGTTTTTCCTTTAAATACCCCTTCTCCCAGCCTTCAAGGTCGATCTCCTCTACCCTTGTGTGGGATACGAGTCTCGACCCCAGTGCGCTGGTTTCTGTTGTCCCTATCAATAAACCTCTTGTTGATTGCATCAAGATCAGTCTTCCATGAGTTCTTGGGGGGGCCACGTCATCCCGAGACTTGAGTAAGGGTCTCCCCACTTCGGGGGTCTTTCAGATGATAACTTGAACAGGGAAAAATAAAGATATTAAAGACTTTTTAAAATTTAATGGAAGTGAAAGCACAACAGACCCAAACTTATGGGATACAATGAAAGTAGTGCTAAGAGAAAAACTCATAGCTCTGAGAGCTTCCATAAAGAAATTGGTGAGAACATACACTAGCAACTTAACAGCACACCTGAAAGCTCTAGAAACAAAGACGCAAATACACCCAAGAGGAGTAGAAGGCAGGAAATAATCAAACTCGAGCTGAAATCAACCAAGTAGAAACAAAGAGAAGTATACAAAGAACCAGAAACTGGTTCTTTGAGAAAATCAGCAAGATAGATAAACCCTTAGCCAGACTAACCAGAGGTCACAGAGACACTATCCAAATGAACAAAATCAGAAATGAAAATGGAGACAACAGAAACTGAAGAAATTCAAAAAAATCATCAGATCCTACTACAAAAGCCTATAATCAACAAAACTGGGAAATCTAGAAGAAATGGATGATTTTCTAGACAGATACCAAGTCCTTTGTTCTTCTTTAAAGCTTGTTACATAGCCTTTTCCCCCCCAGTATTTTGCACCTTTCATGTAAATTGTCTGATTATGGAAAATGTGTTATATGTTATCACATAATTCCATTGAATGCATGATAAGGTATCATTTTTCCAATCCTTATATTTATTAATTTGTGTTTTCTATCTCATTTCTTAACATTATGTAAATCAGTTCTTTGTTGATATGTGTGTTTTATGTAAGACAGATGAAAGGAAATCTAATTTCAGTTACGACAGCTATTACTTGCCTTCTCCGAGTTCTGCCCTTATTATTTAGAGTTTTTAAAATCAAAAACTTAGACAACCCAATTCAGCTAATCTTTTTTCAAGATTTCAAAAGCATTGAGATTGTAACATCATAACTTCTTTTACTGCTTCCCATTCCTCTCTTCAAACTTTCTCACATATCATCCCTCCTCTCATTCAAATTCATGGTCTTTTTGCATTCACGGTCATTACATGCATATCTGTTTTTCCTAAATTATAAGCTACTCAGTCTCCCGATGTTATTTGTATATATGGTGCAGGGCTTTCCCAGTGTTCACTTAGTAAGATTCCTGCTCCTACTCAGCTCAATTTTAGGCAGTCGTGTTGCTGATACTCATGGGTATAGCATCTGTCATGACTAGAAGTAACACTCTCACAGCAAGCTTCCTGATCCTCTGGCAATCAGAAACTATCCATGTCTGTTCTTCTCTAATGTTCCTTGAGCCTTGGGTGCAGGAGTGGCTTTGTAGACGCACCCACAACTCTCCATTTGGATTGCTTGTGGATTTCTGTAGTGGTCTCCGTCTGCTGAAACTTTTCAGTTTCCCCCTGTTAAAACACATTCAACTTAAAGGTGTAAAACAAAGGTAGTATAGTTGGGGAGCTGGTGATGAAATTGGCCTGTACTATCTCACTTGTAGGGAGGCTCCGTGTGTGTGCTTTGTTTGTTAACTGTTGCATTCAAAAATCTCGGAGATATTAATTAAAAAAAAAACTCAAAGAAGAAGATATAAGACAGTTCTTTCCTGATTTCTGTATGAGATTTGTGTGGTAGTAAGAAAAACGAATTTAATAGTAGCTTTATCTATATTCCTGAAAGCAAAGTGAGTATATGAAGAATTTTCAGCTTTTAAGTAGCCTTATTCTTAAATGCATCCTGCTTTTATGTTATTTAGATTTTTTTTCACTTTTCTCTCTTCTTTAACTGACACATTAATGAGGATCAGATTGCATAAGTTCCTGGTAGTAGCTGATTTATATTTATATATTTTTATTTTAGTGTACCTTTATCATTTCAGAGACTGTGGGCTGAATAATTTTAATGTTTCAATAAATTTTTTTGAACAGCAATGTAGCCAATTTGAGAGAATGCTCTATACTCAAAAGAGAGGAATGTGCCTTCTGGCGTTCATTCTGTTGCAATTTTTGCGTATCTGCTTAGGTCAGATTGTGATCTGTGCTATTTAGATCTCACAGATACTTCCTTAACTGTCTATGTGTTCTGACAGTTTCTGAAACAAGTGTGTTGACTTTCCATGTACAATTGTGATTTATTCTATCCCTTGGCGTTTGTTTGCTGTGCAGGATGGCTGCATTTCTGACCGATCACTTAGAACATAATGAGAAATGTTCCTTTGTGATCTCTCCCTTACTGTGATTTTCTGTCTTTCATCTGGAAGCATACTTTCTTCAGAGATATGACTGTATTAGCTTCCACTTTTTAAGTTAATCTCTAATCACATCTTTGGTTTTCTCAACTGTGTGTTATATTTAAAATGCATTTGATTTAGGTGGCATATTATTTTTATACAAAACTAAATTATATTTTCTTGGATGGGGCATTAGATTTATGTACTGTTAGTGTAATTGCTTTTAGGTTGTATGTATTTCTGACCATCATATATGGCATAACCTAGCATGGTTTATGTTCCCTTCAATGTCCCACTGTTATCTTAGGATCACTTACTAAAATTGTTCTCTTAGAACATTTTAGTTTTACATTATACATATGGTCATGCTTAAAGCATTTTCAAGGTATTCCAAATACTATAACTTCATCAACTTTACAATGGAGACTATTAAACATCCACAACCAATCAAAATTCAGAGTTGTGAAGCCCAGTCCCAACTGCTACAATATCAGTACTACTAATCTATTTTTAAAGAATTGTGTAATTAGATTGTCTCTGGAGGATTTAGAAAAAGTTTCAGTTTTCAGTCTGTCTATGTCTTTTGGGTGTGTCATACCTTCATGTGTACATATATGGTATGTGTCTGTACAAACGTACTTATGTATGTGTGCACCATACAGGCACATGTTGAAGTATGTATGTATGTGTGCTTGCATCTGTATATGCACATGTGTGCCCTGTGTACACAAAGGATCAATGTCATGTGTCATCTTCAGTCATTGTGCCTTATTTTTCTTTTACAATCCATTTATTTTATTTCACATGTATCGGTATTTTGTCTGCATGCATTTATTTTTGCACCACATGCATGCTGGGAATAATGGAACCAGTGTTACACACAGTTATGAACGTCCTTGTTGCTAGTGTGAATTTAACCTAGGTCCTCCAGAGAAGCAGCCCATGCTCTTAACCACTGAGCCATCTTTCCAGTCCTTCACTTCAATTTTTAAGACAAAAACTTTCATCAAACCTAGAACTCATTGATTCAAATAGGTTGAGTGTCTAGTGAGTCCCACAGATCCACCTGTCTCTGTGTTCAGGGAGGTGATTTAAGGATAAATACCACTGTGCCCAGCATTGTATGTGTGTGCTAGGGATGAATCCAGGCTCTCATGCATGCACAGGAAATCCTTTATCAAGTGAACTAAGTCTTTAGTCTCTAAATGTGTAGTTTCATTGGCTTAGTTTTAAAAAGTATTCTGTTTTTTGTTTTAATTGTATATGAATGTTTAAATTGTATTTTATTCTAATTTGCTCTTTCCTAGCTATTCTTCCCCCTTTCTACTTTTGCTTCCACTGGCAACAGCTCCTTTTCCTGTCGCGTCACCTCTATTCTATTGCACTCCTTCTTTTATACCTCTTTCTCTCCCTTTATGGTCCTGTTTATGGTTCTGTGTTCTCCCGTGCGTGCGCGCGCGCGCACACACACACACACACACACACACACATATTAATCTAAATTCTGCATAGAAGGAAAAACATGAAATACCTTTTTAGTTATGACTATGTCACTAAATTATTTCTCTTAATGTTATACATTAAAAGACAGATTTTTATTTCTCCCCACTAGGAAAACTGAGAAGTTTGTAAAGTTTGGAGTGAAAAATAAAAACTGTTTACTTATGATTTGTTAAAGCAGTGGGTGATGAAGACCGCGTTGTGGATGGAGGATTAATTTAGCTTTTTAAAAATCATATTAGGCTCGTTGAAGAAATTCTAGTCTGTGAATGAATTGTACATATATTCATTTTATACTCCATGAGAGAACACACACCATTGTTGAATGGCTCAATGACCAGTTTTTAAGATAGAACAGAGCTGGAATTAAAACACTGTTATTTTAGAAGGTTCGTTTAGATGATGAAAGAGAAGGCTCTGTTCTTACCTATAATTTATTAGGACAAAAACTAGAAATTGCAGCCTAAAAGGATGAATGAAGGATTTTTTTCTCACTGTAATTTCTTTTTATTCAAAGCTCATTTCTTTTTCTGTCATTGAGAGAAAGATAATATCCATCATGATGTTACCTTTTCTGTGTTTTCTGCATATGTAGTATGGGTAGGATTGCAAGGTTTTGTTTTTGGAAAGCTAAACAATACTTTTCAAACATTTTCTGATTTTATTTATTGGATGAAGCTATTTGAGACACAATCGGTACTCAACTTAACTTCTAATGTTGGTCTGGGTGCGAAACAATTCACAGTTTAGCTGCTGCATTTGAGATTTTAATGTATCACCAACTTAAACATTCTGCACATTCTGCACCACAAACGTGCAAATGCAGTGTGTGAACTGTACAATTAATGACTATTAATCTCTAAAACCATACAACAGACTTATCTTCATACTCCAACAAAAATGCTCTGTTTTGCAAGAGTCTCTTTCTTCTTTATTTCTTTGCTTTATTTGTTATGTGGATTCAGCCCTCAAGCATTACATCCATCTCCTTTCTTCTTTCTCTTCCTCTTCTCCTCAACCCCCTTTCCCCTCTTATTCTCATAAGAGGGTAGATCATGGAAGGCAGGAACCCATAGACCTGGACTCAGTGCTACTGTTTTGATAAAGTGGAATTAGACACATATAGTTTACCAGGTATGAAGTTAGAAGACTGATCAATTAAATGAATACATTATTTGGAAAGGGACTTATAAATGTATTGAAGGACATTAGCTATATGTCTTCCTCTAAAGTGTAAATTCTTTGGTAAGAAATTGTAGTTAGATACATAAAAGTAGTTAAAAAGAAATATCTTCAGTCCTCGGAGAGAATCTCAAAATAGAACTCCAAGATAGCCATAACATACTGTAATACACAATTTTAGTTTCTAAACAGCTTCCCAGTGATGTAAACCAATACTCCTTTGAGAAAAAGCTGATTTCAGAGTTATGAAAGGAAAGTACAAGATGAACTTGAGAAAGTTTCCAAAGAATGTGGAGACCATCATGTTCTAAGACTATATGTGCATAGTACACTTCTAAGAAACTTACAGATTAATGACTGTTTGGGAAACTTTCCCATGGTTCTGGAGGTCACTGTGCTCTGATGGGCGGCTGTTGTCTTAGATTATCAAGCAATTATTAAAACAAGGCTAGTACTTGAATCATCTACAGATGACCACTCCGTTCTGGCTATTGTGGAGAAGTTCAGTTTTGAGATCAGCTTGAGATTATTACTAATTCTTGCAATTTGAATTGAAGTACTCAAATAGCAAGCCTTTCAAGAGTACAAGGCATAGACAAAAGGTCTCTTAGGAAACAGAATGAAAGCAATGTAGTTTAACTGCTGCCTTTTATTTATTACTTAAGAACAAAACAAATGTCGTTGATGAAGGAGATCACACAGCTATGTCTATGTGTATATTGAGACATATATATTGCATATGTCTATGAGAAAGGGTGGGCCACATACCATAGACTGTTCTCAGAGCCTATGATTTAGTTGTCTTCTACAGGCACAGAAGAGGGTGACAGAAGGACTGCATGAGACAGAGTATCAGAAAACTTGCTGTGCGATGTGTCTCTTAGTACCATCCAAAGCTACATCCATAAAATCTCATCGACATGACAACTTAAACATGAAATGTGCAAGGATAGCAGCAATAGACATTCTAAAGTGGATAGAGAAAACCCCCTCAAGGCTTTAACCATGAACAGAGGACTGCAGGTAACTAAGGGATGCTGAAAGTGAGAGAAATAGTCTTATTTAGAGAAGAGCACACCAATTATCAACCCAATAACAAATGTTCAGTATCCCAAAATACATACTTGTAACATTACACTGACTGGGCAGGTTGTATTTTGAAATACACACACATGCACATGCATATGCACACACATACATACACACACACACGCATATACACACATGAAAAAAGCTATGAATTTCAAATAGAAAATGAATTTGTGCTTGGGAGGGATTAGAGGAAGGGAGGAAAGAAAGGGGAGAAATATTGTACGTCATAAACTGAAAAATAAAACATATGTAAAAAGTATACATCTACTCCATTTGTCTATTAAATTCAATAAAAAATGATATCAAGCTTATAGAATTAAGGCTGATATGATATAAGATTCAGAAAAATTTTGTGATTATAGCTCCTTGGTGACATTTCTTAAAGTGATGTTCTGCAGCTCTATAAACATTAGTTCAGGTAAACTGTGAAATGAATTTGCTGAATGACCTAGTGTTATAATGCCTTAGGCACATATGGTAAGGTAAATGATAAAGCACTGTGAGTTTACTATAATGGACTTAGGGATCTGTAAGAAAAAAAATCTAGCAATTATATAAACTATAAACATAAAAAATTAGAAGACAGATTAGTGGCCAAATAACAATTCTGCATATGGCTTTATTGTACTTTAAAATATGCAGGTCACATAGTGTCTGTCATAGCTTTTTTTCCCAATCTGTCCTTTTTATGAAACTTTAAAAATATGAGAAGCATTCTGGGTTTGCACATCACTTAAAAATAGACCATGAACCAGACTTGATATTTAGGTCATAGTCTTTCACTTTGTGTTATATTAATAATTAATATATACTAGAAATTTGAAATATACATAGCAACTTTAATAGTGTGCACAAAAAATGACAATTTCAGAGTGTTTACAAGCACATTTTAACTTTGATATTCTTTGTTCTATATAAGACATGTAATTTTAAATACATATGTATATGTAAATATATATATATACACACACAAAAAAAGAGAGAGATGAAAAATATATACAGCTATGAGTCTCATCTCAAATTATGGTTTATAGCAATTCTAAAGTTTGTATATGGCAATTGCACAAAAAAGTGTTTCTTCTGTTTATCATCATTGTTACTGTTTCGCAGTGAACAGAAAAGGCAAATGTGAGGGTAATACATTCTAATATCAAGCACAACCATTTCCTGTGATGCATTTCTCTGGTGCACATAATTTGCTTGCATACTACTCCCTTCTCAGTTACTAAATATTTCACTGTAACGGCTGGGGGCTGTTCATTTTCCGCGCAGTCTGCTGAGGAAGCAGATGCAAATTGTGCTTGGTCATCAGACTCCTGGACGTTCTAATGGACAAACTATAAAAGTTATTCATGTGGAGACTGGCATTCTCCCTGTTTGTTACTGACTTGAAGTAG
Source organism: Rattus rattus (assembly GCF_011064425.1). NCBI lineage: Eukaryota > Metazoa > Chordata > Mammalia > Rodentia > Muridae > Rattus > Rattus rattus. The sequence goes on along the minus strand of NC_046157.1, from coordinate 36,108,804 downwards.
CTGGCAATAGACTGAGTTTGCTTTGAGCTTCAAAAGCTAAACTTTTAGAAGGAATGCTTTTACAAGTTGTCTACCTAGATGGAAATAAATGAATGACGATTACATATTGGAGGTTTCAAGAAAGTTAGACATTCTGTGTAGGAAAATTCTTTCCCTTGAGGGAGGGATGAGACAGATGAGTAATAGTGGATACAGCAGATCGTGCTTGGTATTATTAAATCAAAGCATGATATATGTCTCCCGAGGTGAAATTGCATTGTGGTTATGAGCCTGAGTTTTGGAGGCTAAACATCTGGAGTTCCACAACTTGGCTGTATAGAAGAAAATTCGCAAATTCTGCAGATTTCTGCCACTTGTATTTCCTGATCTGTAAAATAGAGGAAACAATGGGTTTTTGAGAGGACCATATCAGCTAATCTCTGAAAGCCTGTTACAACGGGCTGGAGCAAAATAACTGCTTAATAAAGTTCTTCTTACTTATAGTCCTTAAAACTGAAAAGTCTTTTAGCTGACAGAGTATTTGCAATGTAAAAATAACAACCAAACTGTAAGACAATTCACTAATTAGATTTGAACAAATGAACATTTTCTAAAGTGAGACACATCTTGCAGACTCAATATGATTTATCATTAACAGTTTGCAGACTGAGACCACAGTGAGTTAGCGTCTCACGCCTGTTTTCGTTCTTATTGTCAAAATACATACATAGGCTAAACAAGAATGAATAGCCTTCTAGTGATCTTGAAATGAAACGAGAAGAGGACTGGATAGGTAGCTCAGAGGCTAATCATGCTTGTCGCTCTTCCTGAGGACCTAAGTCTCCTCCGTGTCAAGTGGTTTACAAACTACTCTGGGAGGTACAACACCTTCTTCTAGCTGCATGGATGCCTGTGCACACATGGCAAATGCTCACAGAAGCACACACCCACATACTCATGGACATAAGAAAATTAATATTTTAATGAAAACAAAAGTTTAATCACTAGATGTAAGGAAAATATCAGCAAAGTCTTTGAAATAGGGAGAGGATTTAGGGATAGAGAAAACAGTCACAAAGTCAGTAGTTTCTGACACTGCTAGAAGGGACAAAAATGTTAGCACTCGCTTCCAGGAATATATAGTCTTGAAGATGAAGGGAAGGTGCACTAATGCAAGGAAAAGAAAGAAAGGAAAAGAAGAAGCAGAGGGAAAGAAAAGGAGGAAGACCATGCATGGTTGCAGAAAAATAATCTCTTAGATGGTTAAATTGTTCTTTTGAAAGTTCTGGGTGTATTAAACTGTCCAAGTCAGATGAACCGTTACAGCTAATCACATCCTATAAAAGCCCAAAGTATTGCTGATGGGGTCAACCCATGAGTGCCAAAGAAATGGGCTGTTCAAGAAGCAAAAAGCAGAGCTCCTTGCCAGTGTTAGATATCTGTGTTTGGGAGAACAGTTAAATCCACCCTGATAATATTAGGATCCATGAAGCTATGTTCCCTTACTGGGTGGCGGCTATGCATGAGATTTTTAGCTATTATCGCTTCATTTGACCCCTTCCTAGAGCTCATAAAGGGATCTGGCATGCTGAGATGGGGATGCGAAATGAAGCACACGATTGAACAAGATGAAGCAGGAGTTTGCTTTCGTCTACAAAGCACTCCAGGCATTAGTCTAGAAGCACATAAATTTGCTGTCCTTGGAACATGCAACATGTGTCGTAGGTCCTAATTCATGCCAAAGTAAAGAAGGCAAAGTAATGTGAAGGAAGAAAGTCATTGAAACTGTTTACCTCTTAGATGATATCATTGTTCTATGTAAAATACATTGCATTCTGTAGAAATGTTCTAAAATCATAATTTTTAGTATCATTGTACAGATGTCAATGCATTAGACTAAAGCATTTAATAATTAGGGCCATTTTGAACCAAGCATATCACCTTGCTGAAATAACAGTAGCTAGTGGTGGAAGCACTTTTGTAGTTTAAATAGAAATCTAATTTTAGGGTAAAGTAGCAAATTCTCCCAGATTATGTCTTGATGTGGATTGACTTTTATGATCCATTTTCAGGAATCACTCCTGATTCAGAGTTATTATTTGTCGTATATTTTGAATTTGTCTCTACTTTTGTCCAAGGCATGACTAGAAGAATATATAATATCATTAACCTGAATATAAACTAGCATCCCTACTGTAGCAGACGGCCAAAAATGCAAGTAAAACAAGGTCATTGAGTTTTAATTCCTTCTGCCTCACAAAGAGAGAAAAGATTAACACGTGTTCAGGTGATGCTAAAAACAAATTAACACCAAAGTTTTTACTTCCCTTTGATAAATGGAGAAAGTGTGAAAGGTATGTAAAAGGAAATAATTTTTAGGCTGCATGCTTTATTAAGGCTTCTCTGTGCACCAATTAAAGTGGTATCCCTTGTCTTTTAAAAACATGGGCACGTCGAAAGCTTTAGAACAATCTTCTGCCTTCAATTGGAATGTTGACAGTGCCAGAGTTTGAGTGCAGTGCTCAAAACATGCTAGGCATATACTTTATCAATGAGCTATCTTCCTGATTCTGCCAGAAATCTTACATAAAGATAGAAAATATATGCTTACTTAGTTTTAATTTATCTATAAAGGAAAATAGTGCAATTGCATGTTGACTAGTATGTTGGTAAGAGACCATTGAGTTTCAGAAGGGATAAACTGGCTAGCTCTCAGTCTGATTGTATGGGACCAAGCAGGACAAGTTACATGTGGTCGGCACTAAGAAAGGAATTTGAGGAAGAGATGATATGCAGTTCATACCGTTTATGAGGCTAAAATTAGCACAGCTTGGCTCACAGATTTATGGAAGAAGTATCTAAAGGTTAGGAACGCAATGTGTTTCTGTCAACATAAAGAAAACTTAATGTCTCTGCAGGGAATGGCTAAGTTAACAAGAAATAGCAAGAAAGGAGAAGAACCAGTCCAATAAATAGACTACTGGCACATCCTAAGAAGTAAAATTCAAAGAGGAAACAATGCAACCGTAAAGAGAGGGTGTTGTGATAAATATTTACAAAAAAACCTTCTGGAGCTTTTATCCCACGCTAGTGTCGGCACTTTGGCCACTTGGCACTGTGGAGTACTTTTCTCAGTGGCTCCACGCTGTCCCCAGTACTCCCAGACCCAGGCAGTCCACGAGTCGTTCCATTGTGGCACCTTGCCACGCTGGTCCCTAGAGTTAGTTCTGGCACTGGAGGGCCTTATGGAACTAACCATAATTTATCTCTAGTTAGTATCTCTTCCAGTGGCTCTCTACTAGCCGGGAACTCTGCTTCCAACTACCTGGTAAATCAGGGCTCTAGAAATCCAGCATGGGGCTGGCCTATCCCAGCTCCCTGCCACAGACTCTGCCTACACACCCAGCAACTGCAGTCTGGTAGTTAAGGCATAAACTCCCAACGTCCCAGTGAAATCGGGACTCAGTAAACTGTAATTTATCATTCAGATTTATGTGTTAAATTCTCAATACACACACAATACATCCATATAATAAACTCACAATCAATTGAAAAAGATATAAACCGCCCACCTAGACAAGATAAATTTTACCTATAGAAATCTATACTTTAAGAAATATACATAACTACTTAGGGCAGTAGCAGTGAAATCTCTCCTTATAAAAACTTTGTCCCCACCTTACATTTTTACTGTCCAATTATGGCCTTGACCTAACTTGTGTGTCATAATGTATTGGGTAAGAACGAAGATTATAGACTTCCTGCAGCTAGTGATGGTGGTATGACTGGTACGTAGCACATCTGAGTGTGGGTGAGAGCAGAAAGAATTATAATGCAATTCGGTATTGGGACCATAAAGGGAAGGAGGAGTTCAAAGCCAGACAGGCATCTTTAGGACTCAAGGGTATACAAATGATCTAGGAAACTGAGAAAGATCAAAGTACTATGTCTGACACAAAGGTCACACTGGTGTGCTTAGAATATACAATGTTGAAGGCAAAAATAAGGTTGTAAAATAATAATTTGTAGATAGAGAAGCATGCAGCAGGCACTTAATGAGTGTCTACATAATCCTCTCAAAGTCATTGCTTAGTGAATCTAAAACCTACTTGTAGGTTGATGTCTGTATGCAGGTAAGGCTGATAGCACAAACAAGCATGGCTACTTACTCTTTGAGTGAGAATTCTAGCTGACAAAATCATATTTAAATACCTCATGAGAAGATATTAACAAACAATTATACATTTCCATCCAGTTTCCTGACATGCAAGTAAACATGCTATCACCATGATATCACATGAGATTACCACTTACATATCTCTTCATTCAACTGACACTCATTAAGTGCCTACTGCATGCTTCTCAATCTACAAGTTACAGTGCAATAAAGTATAGCTCTGACTTACAGGAAGGCCTCTCTGAATAGTGCTGATGCAGAGTAAACAATTAAATACAAGGGAGGTGTCCCAAACACGGAAAGAGAGTTAATTCTGCCCGCAGAAGTAAGGAATAGTTTCATGGCCCCTGAAGCTGAAGAATCATCATGAAAATAGAATTGGATTTTCGAAAGGTCAGTCTCCTTCAGGGACAACCTTTTCTACAAGCACTCTAGAATTTGCTCTCTGTACTTCCCGTTGGGAAGCCTTTCCTAAAGCCAACAATTTTCTCACATTAGAGATTCAATGCTTTCAGCGAAGTAAGGCAACGCACATGCATAACATCACAAACACATGTTTGAAAGGCAATGGGGTGTCTTAGTGAGCCCACATGGCACATAGAGGTACCAACTACAGCTAGCAATAACGTACTAAAATGACTTTATCTAGACTGTGCTTCAGTCACACATGGGCAGATATCAAGCCAGGAAAGTGGATTTGTCTTGAAAATTGATAAAATTTTATGTAGAGGTGAAGAATAGTTTGGAATACTGTTGCAAGATACTTGCATAGATTCCCAATATTAATGCAGAAGCAAACAGAAATTGTTACCCAAACCCTTTGAATTGAGTAACTTGGTAAAGTGATGTAAAAAGTCCTTTCCTTTCTTTTCTTTTCCTGTAGTATCAAATTACCTAGGTTTGGGCTCATTAGTTTTTAGTGCAATGAAGACTGGAGAAAGAATATCTCTCACATCTAAAATCCTGCACTGAGGACGTTACTATTACAATATTATGTGCTCTTTAGAAGACATGGCTTTAGGCTTTTTGGAAAACACATAAACAATTCCTGACTATGCTGTAAAACGATACATCATTAATGAATATAAAAATGTCTTTAGGGGATGGAGATATTGTTTAGTCAGTAAAGTGCTTGACCAAGACTTCATACATAGAGAGTGAGCCTTATAATCCCAGTTCTAGGAAGACAGAAACAAGCATGCATTGTGTGAAGATTGGACATTTCTTTCCAGCCCAACCTAACCTAATGCGTAGGTCGGTGAAAGACCCTGCCTTAAAAAAAAACAAACAAAATGTGTAGATTGAACCTGAGGAATGATACCTACAATTGACATCTGGTTTCCATGTATATGTATATACACATATACCAACAAACCTGCATACATGTGAATACAAACTTATTTTACTTAGGGTTTCCATTGCTGTGAAGAGACACCATGTCCAAGGCAACTGTTATAAAGGAAAATATTTAATTGAGCTGGCTTACAGGATCTGAGGTTTAGTCCATTGTCATCATGGCAGAAAGCATGGCAGCATTCAGATAGGCATCACACTGGAGAAGGTGAGCATTCTGCATCTTGTGCTGAAGGCAAGCAGAAGACTGTCATGCAGGCAGCTAAGAGGATAATCTCATTGCCCACTCCCACAGTGACACACTTCCTGCAACAAGGCCACACCTCCTAATAGGGCCACTTCCTGGACCAAACATGTTCAAACCACCATGACCTGATCCATAAACAAACAAAAGAGGTAAGCAAATACTATCTGTGATCTCTTCAGTCTCTTTGTTGACAATCTTTAAAGACTTACATGATCAGGAAGAGAAAACTCAAATTACTTGACCCACAGGTCAGTGCCACATTCAGACTGCCCAATCATTATATTCTCATACCCCAGTGTTTTTATCCTGCTGTCTTTTGTGTGGATTGGTTTGTATCTTGCTTTCTTAGTTTATGTAGTTATCCTTCACCCTGTCTCTTCCCATAGAAATCCACCCTCTCAAATTTGTCCACAAAAGCTTTTCAGTGTGTAATAGTCTGAAATGACCTCATTCCTCAGAACTCATAAACTGCAATTAGTTTCACCATTTGGTGATGATAATGGTGAAAACTGAAGGACTTAGCAGTCATAATACAGTGACTAACTTCCATTGAGAGGGACTAGTGCCTGACCCCCACTTTTCTTAAGCTCAAGACCCTGCTTCTCTGGCCACTTAAACACTCTCTTTCTTTTCTCTTGTTCATAAAATCTTATTCAATTGTAGGTCCAGGTTTTTCATTTTAAAAAGCAGCCTTTAAAAATTAACTCTATGAATTCTCTCACATGATTTACTAAAGTAATCTTCTAGACCACTACCTTTTAATGTTATGTTTTATATACATACATATATATATGCATATATGTGTATGTGAATGTATATATACATATGTATATGTAATATAACCATTTTCTAATATCTCTTTCTTTTTTCTTTCTTTCTTTTACATTCCAACCACAGTTTCCCTTCCCTTGTCTCCCCTATGCCCTCCCTCAGCCTCCCTTCTCCCCCAATACATCCACACCTCTATTTCTTTTTAGAAATGGGCAGGGTTTCATAGATAACAACCAGTCATGGCATGTCAAGTTTCAGTAAGACGATGCAGCTCCTTCCTATTAAGGCAAGATGAGGCAACACAGTAGGAGAAAACGGTCCCAAAGGTAGGCAACTGAGTCCTAAACAGCTCCTATTCCCACAGTTAGGAGTTAAACAAGAAAACCGAGCTACACAACTGTCACATATGTACAAAAGTCCTAGCTAGGTCAGACCCATGCAGGCTTGCTGGTTACAGGTTCAGTCTCTGTGAGGTTTCCATTGCCCTAGATTTCCTTGTATAGATCTTTACCAAGATGGAAATGTGGGATAATTAAAAGCTTTTTAGAATGCTCAAATTATATCAAAACAAAACAAAATCCTGCTATACTCAGAAACAAAGACATTTTAGTAGAGTTATAGTTCTCAATCTCAACATGATCATCACACATGAGACAAGGGAAGGATAGGTTTCTCGTGGACTAATAAATCTTGGAGCTCTCATACGTAAGTCACTATTCAGCAGTGCATCTTGGAACCTTCCTAATAACATTGTGACACTTTTATCTTCACCTAGAGTGAAAAAGGATCTGTCTCTCTATTCTATTTAATTACTGAGTCTTGTTTGGGTTTTTCCAGAGGCAGGTAGTTTTCATTTGAAGCAATGTGCCTCCAAGCTGACACAACTAGATTTATATGGGGGATAAATCTTGACAAAACAGAACACAGTCGTTCAATTAACCTCCTTCAGGGAGACCTAATGTAATTGCAGAAATGCAATCGCTTCAGCTGAGGTTATGAGGTTTGAGCCTAACTTTGTTATCTGCAGATAAATGCCCCAGTATTAGCTGTCCCTTTGGCAAGTAAATTCAATATGAAACTAACCAATAAAATTGTTGAGTAATAATTGCCATTAGAAAAGTCTAGTAGCTGCTTAAACTTCCAAAACTGATGGAATTATTAATATTAAGTGGCAAGGATAATATTCAGAAAGGTCCAATTTAATCAAAATGCTTTCGACCTTTATTTCCTAACACATCGAAGAAAAGAGCAAGGACTGAGGCGTAGGAGTTAACAAAGCAAAAATTCACTAACTGTCATATTTGGAAAAGGTAACTGTGATTGAACACAGGTGCGCTTGACTTTGTGCCTAAGGAACTAACTTCGTTTTGAGACAAGTCTTAAAGGAATAGAGCATTTCATATAATGACTAACTATTTTGCTGATTTATTTTTGCCATTATAGGCTGCTGGGTAGAACTCTCTTACCTTGTGCTGTACGGCAGAAGTCCTTCCTGTAAAATTTGGTTAGGAACAATCTGGAAGGGGCCAAGGAATGGTCATCTGTTTGCCTCACTGCAGAATCATACTTCCTGTCTTTCCACTACACTTCAGTGGCCATCATTGTCCTTTGATCCAACCCACGCCCATTTGGCCAACTACAGAGAAGAGTTGAGATGAAAGTGTGAGGTTCTCCTTATAATTACTTCTTTGTAAGGTAAAAAAAAAAAAAAAAAAAACAAAAAACAAAAAACAAAAAACAGAAAAAAAAAAAAAAACAACCCACATATAAGTATGGCTACAATTTTTCCAAGAAAATTTCAACTGAATTTTCTCTCATCTCATTTACAATACATGAGTTACATGTAACTATTTTCCTGGGGTCACATAGTAAATAGGAGAGGGTTTATGGACATACAGGTCTACTTTAGATTTTTACTGTGTTTCAACAGAGCTTGCACAAAATTCTACATCATTGAACAGAACAAGTACACTTATGTTGGTTGTTGTTACAGTTTCTGAAAATATCCAAGGGGCTTTTTATTTTTTAACATCTAAGGATTAACAATGTCAGTCAGAATTTAGATCATGAAAGAGGTGTTTATAGTCATATGAAACAAACTATTGACATTCACATTCTATGGACTAATGAGATAACCTCACTAATAAGCAAAAATAAGTCAACCCAAAACTTAATGTTTATTAAATTGTTGATAGACAATTTCAAAATCTGATTTTTAAAAAGTTATATGGAAGAATTAAGAATTCATGTGCATAGGTAGTATTAATTCCAATACTGCAGTTAGATAACGTTGGAATACATATAAAATAAAATCATTACATCATTAGAATAAAAATTCTCATATTAGTGATTTATTGAGTGTGCATACATATGAGGAAAAGATTACATTTATGTATATGTTCATGTACAAATCCTCATTCACAGATACATTTAACATTTTATTGCCAACTGCAGTGAGCACAAGAGTTAATCATTTCTCCATCATTAAAGAATTTTTTCTTTTTTATTTATGTAGTCCATATTTTTCCCCTCCTGGCCCACCCCCCCCCAGAGAGTTCCACATCCCATACCTATTCCCCGCTACCCTGCACTCCCTCCCCCATCTCCACCTGGATGTCTCCACCCCATCCAACCCACCAGATCTCTAAACCTCCTGCGGCCTCCAGTCTCTTGAGGATTAGATGCACTTCTCTGACTGAACCCAGACCCAGGAGTCCTCTGCTGTACATGTGTTGGAAGCCTCATCTCAGCTGGTGTATGCTCTCTGGTTGGTGATCCAGTGTCCAAGAGACCTCAGAGGATGAGGATAATTGAGCCTGCTGGTCCTTCTACAGGGTTACCCTCCTCCTAAGCTTCCTCCATTAAAGAAATTATAATGTTCATATACTACTGTATCACTGAAATAAAGTATTAAGGAGAAAAGCACAATTAACATCATTTTGAATACAAAATAATTCATTTTGTAAAGAATATACAGGCATGTGCACATTTTTATTAATTTATAGAAGAAGCTGAAAATAATACATCTTGAGCAATTAGCGATGTTTTTATGTCTGTGGTAAAATTACGAGTGAAAGCCATATACATGGCAGAAAACATACATCCAATATGAGGCAAAGCTCTTGGAAATACATGTGGAGAATGAGTGAGGCAGATTCTTACACATAGCAAAGGAAACTTCTCCCATCCTTGTGCTCTGATCATAACCAGTCTTCTTGATGTGGTAGATAAATAAATAATTTAAAGACTAATAATCAATGAGGCAATTGGATAACATGATTTTACTCATATTTCTACATTCGGAGAAAAGAAACAAAATCTTTAAAAACACATACAGAAAAACACATAGACATGATTTCTGTCAAGATCTGAAGAGTTGTCCAAGCCCCTACAGTTGCAAAATGTGAAGACGTTTTATAGGAATTTCTTTTTTGAATACAATGAGCCATCTTTGTCTATCCAGAGTGTTTATAATTGAATTATATGAGACAATGTAGGAATGGATCAACTGCATTCAGTTCCTGGATGGTAGGTAATACTCCTGGGCAAACCTTTAGAATACACTTGTTTCCATGGTAGCTAAGCTTCTTCTAATTATGCTAGAATATTTAGTGGGAAAATACAATAATTTAAATATAGCATGCCAAGGAAATAGTTTTGCTGTGTTATCAATGACTTTAAAAACCCACAGCTTAATACTGCCACAATAGAAATGGCAGGGGCTGTTGGCAAATTTTAGTGACAAAAAGCATCTGATACACTGGATGTCACAAGTTAAGGAAGAACATACATAAACGGGCAGCTGTTCTGTTACGCACATATTTTCAATCTAGTCAATAGGGTAAGCATCACAGTCCACTGTTCCCTCAAACTGGCAACTTTCAGGCTTCAGATTTAGCTCACATTACTTTTCTAGTTACTTTCTTGTTCTTAATTGGCAAATAGAAATTGTATGTTTGTGACATTCAACATTGCATTTTAAGATATGTATATTTTATAGAAAGCAACATCAAGCTAATTTATATATATTTATTATAAATTCATATATATTTGTATATATATTACATCATACATTTATTTAAAATCTACCTTCGTAGCAACTTTTAAGCGTAGAGTGTATGGTTCATAATACACATAATTCTGTACAATATATTGCTCGATGATATTTCTTTCCATGTCTTCCCTACAGCCTATGGACAGTATCTCACAAACATCTGAATGAGAAATCTAATTCCTTCTTCAAACCTTACAATTTATACTAAAAACATCTGTTTAAACATCCATTAATGAACTTTTAGCCAGGCAATGCAATATCTGCAAAAGGGGAGACAACCACATATTATACCCTAGGAAGGGCTACTGTGATATGCAGAGTTGGAGAAACCACCTCAGACGCAGACCTTCCCATGCACTAAACACGAGGAGGAGACTTGTTAAAGACTCTAATGTGACTGAATAAATCTCTCCTAAGAGAAACACAACAGTGTTGGACCTATTTTCTGACTCTCATTAACAAGGGGCCATTAAACTCATTTTGCAGGAAGACAGAAATGTCACTATGACTAATGCTGCCACATACAATTTTTTGTCTGTTCTTCAGCTTCTAAAGACAATAGGAGATAAGCTTTCTTTTCATTGAGTCCATTCAATTTTACCCAAATCATTCACTATTCATATAGGTATATATTTTATATGAATATACATATATTTGTATATATATATATATGTATGTATATTTGTTCTAAGAGCTTCCTGTCCTCTCCACTATGAACAGTCTTTAAGTTGTAATCATTTGATCCTTCTTTGGGTTTATATTTTGCTTAATTCTTGTACTGATACAGATGAATCAAAGCCATATGCCTTTTCTCCTGTTGACATATTTACTACCAGCTTGTGTCAGCGAGTGTCTACAGAGTTTAAAGAAAATAACCATCAACCTTAAACTACTTACCAAATTTTGGGGAAAATATAAATAAATAAATGACAACAGTATTAGGTTAGATACTATGCAGGAGTAAAGATAAGAGTGAACAATGGCTCTCACTCGGATTAAAGTTCCAGTCTATGGGAGAGAACAATGCTTGAGTGCATAAATTCAAGTTACTATTCAAGGATATTCTTTGTAAGATCTTCAGTCCAGACTTCCATGTTTAAACTGAAGAAAACAGATAATCCTGTGTGTGTGTGTGTGTGTGTGTGTGTGAGAGAGAGAGAGAGAGTGTGTGTGAGAGAGAGGAGAGGAGAGAGAGAGAGAACTCTATCCCTCTATTTCTCTGTTTAAGAGAATGTGAATCTGTCTGTCTGTTTCTGTCTGCCTGTCTGTCTCTCTGTCTCTCATCTCTGTGTTTCTCTCTCTGTCAGTCTGTCTCTGTCTTTCTCTGTCTTTTTGTCTATCTCTCTGTGTCTTTCTGTTTCTCTTTCTCTCTCTCAGCATGCATGTGTGCATGTGTGCATGTGTGTGTGTGCGTGTGTGTGTGTGTGTGTGTGTGTGCATGTTTATTAAAATCCACCAGTAATCTCACAAATCACCAGGAAAACCAAATGACGTAAAAGACCCACCTACCATCCCTCTGCCTCACAGGTGTGTCCTAGCAGCTTTGATTAGTTAATATTTATAAAGCATTCTGAAGACGAAACATGTTCAATATTATCTAACAGCTCTATAAATTCAAATTTGTTAGGTTTTACAAAATTTAACAGCGTTATCGAATGACAAACTGCTCATAAATATAAAACTTTCAGCATAAATTTTGCATATAGAGAGATCCTGTTGGGGAGGGAAGATTTTCTCGAGGACAGAAAATCAAGCTGATCTGCACTCCCATGCCAAATCCAGGCCAACACAACGTGATAGAAATGTTTCACTTAAAGCCCCCCAAAGTGATTCACTCCGTAACAGCATGTAAATCAATGTTTCTATTAAAGCCAGTAACTACTATGCAGAAAAATGCAAATCACAATAAAACACACTAGAGCAGATTCAATTTTGCTCTGTTCTCAGGGAGCAATTAGGAACTACTTTGCTTTGGAAGGTGAGGGTAATAATACCTAGCACTGGGTACTTCCAGCTACCTTTACTTAAGAACCATAAGAATCTTTTAATCATTTTCATTTAACCAAGAAGTACAAATGATCCAAATTTCTCCCACTGTCGTTTTTAATTTGCATTTTGAAAATGCTTACACTCTTCCCAATCTTCCCTCACTTGACTTTAATTATGCTCAGCCTAAGAGACTTGCCTGGCCTGATTACATTTTCTACAAAGGGAGGAGTAGATACACCGTGGCATTTCTCTCCAGCTTGCCCGTCATAAAGGGGGCCCAGATTTTATATCTGGAAGCATGTCTCTTTGTAACTCGCACTTACGTAAAATGTAAACATATATAAAATAGCCATCTAATCTAACAGCCAGAATGATGGCCTCAATTTGGGCATAATTTATTCAATTATGTCAGGCCGTGGGCTCGGCTTCATCAGTTCATCATTGACGGGAAAAAGGCATCTGACTAACAACTGTCCTCAAAGATGATGGGGATAGGACAAATAATGCCAACTGAAACTGAATTGCAAACCAAAACGTAAGAAGAAATAGGGAGAGGGGTGGAAAAATGAAATGTCACATGCATTCATACATGACAAAGACCTTCATGACAAAACGCATTAAAGAAAATAGAAAGTCAACCCTTCAGCTGCGTTGACAATGCGCATTTGAACCTCTAGAATGGAAAGCAGAAATTTAAATGTCATTGTCGTCCATAACCTTTATTTTGTATTAGGACAACTTGTAGTATTTCTTCATTTCAAAGTACGCCTGAGAAGGCTTCACCACTCTGTATTATGTTAAATAAACATGACAATGAGTAAACTGCAGACATTAATACGTTGTCCCATCTCTAACGATTTAGGTTTTCCAAGGCTCAAGTGCTTTTTAATGTATTGAGCAATGAGATCCCAATGACAAAGCAAATGGAAATTACGGTGATTTCACACGACTGATACCTTGAGAACCTAGCCGCTAAGTGAATTTTCCCAGGGATATTTTGTTTTATTTATGAAGAGTAGAATAAGAGGATAGTCAGCTTTTACATTTTTAAGCCCTGAGTTTTGAAGATCAAATGATTGTAAATGTGTCTTAAGTATGCTGCAAGCCTACAAATACTAGGTATTATAAGGTGCACAAAATGATGGAATTCCTCTGGAAAATGACAAAATATTGATTTGAATTTACAAACAAGCTATGATTGTACTAATAGCCTCCATTCATCCTAGCAGTCTAATCAAAGAACCCTTTTCAACCTATCCCACAAAGTCAAAATAAATTATAAGCATACAGGCCCAGAGACCAAGAATCTGAAGGCAAAAGTGATGTCGTCACTAACTTGTGCCTCTTTATTCATCGATTTGGCATCCGGAATAAGTTACGAATCAACATAGTTCATTTTATGTAAATAGATATTCATGAAGAATATGCAGCCATGGACCCTAGAGAGATGGCTTAGCAGTGAAGAACACTTGATACTTTTGGCAGGACCAGGGATCGATTCTCAGTGCATACACACTGGCTACATTTTCAGTGTATACACGGTGGTTTACGACCACCTATGATTCCAGTCCTAGAAGATGAAGTCACTCTTCTAAATGTCATGGTGCACACATACACTTGTATGCAAAAAACCTTATAAACATAAAATAAGTTAATTAAAACAATTTGATTTTGTAAAGGATCTGCAACCTTAGAATAAAGGAGTCATTTCACGGAGAGTCTCCCATGTAGTGCTCCAAACACCACCTCATTGCTTCCAAGAACTATAATGATCATCAATTCTCTACTGGAGTTACAGAATAAGACAAGGCCTTATTATTATTCTGTTATTTATTGATATGCATTTTACATAGAAGCTGTAAATTATGAGTATTAGCTACATATACATAAAGTATGTTCTCTATTCCTTTGCACTGTGTGATTGCTTTGCTTTTGGAGGTTAATATTGGAGGCATAATATTGTAGCCCACACCTCTAACCCAGTACTTGGAGAATAAAGGCAGGGATTTCAGGAATTCAAAGCCACTTTTAGCTACATAGTAATTTCAAAGCCAGATTGGCTATATTAGACCTTGACCTAATAAATAGATAAGTGATATTGATAGATGGTATAGGTAGGCAGATAGATAGATAGATAGATAGATAGATAGATAGATAGATAGATAGATGATAGATGATAGATAGATAGATACATGATAGATGATAGATAGATAGATAGATACATGATAGATGATAGATAGATAGATACATGATAGATGATAGATGAGATGGATGATAGATAGATGGATGATAGATGATGATAGATAAATAGATAAAAAGATAGATGATAGATGGATGATAGATAGATAAGATGATAGATGATAGATAGATGGATGATAGATGGATGATAGTTGGATGGATGATAGGTGATAGATAGATAGATGATAGATAGATGGATGATACATACAGAGACAGGTAGATAGATGACAGAGATCATAGAGAAGTATGCGAACCACCACAGATGGTATAGATGCAGGATGATAGATGATAGATAGATGATAGATAGATGATAGATGATAGATAGATGATAGATATAGATAGATAGATGATAGATGATAGATAGATGATAGATAGATAAGAGATAGATGATAGATAGATGATAGATAGATAAGAGATAGATGATGATAGATGAGATAGATGATAGATAGATAGATGATAGATATGATAGATAGATAGATGATAGATGATAGATAAATAGATGATAGATGATAGATAGATAGATGACAAATGATAGATAGATAGATGATAGATGATAGATAGATAGATGATAGATGATAAATAGATGATAGATGATAGATGATCGATAGATAGATGATAGATATAGATAGATAGATGATAGATAATAAATGATAGATGATAGAGAGATGATAGATAGATAATAGATAGATAGACAGATGATAGATAGATAGATTCATAGATACATAGATCGATACATATAGATACATAGAATAGTGATAGCTATTTACTTACTATAATTTTTCCTCCCCTAAGTCCTCCCAAATCTTCCTCCTGCTCCCCACCTAACAATTTCATGTACTTTCTCTTAAACCTACGCCAGAACAAAACAAAAATGTGCAAAAGTACAAAACATTCTGAAAACAGAATATGGAATCTGTTTTGCACTGGCAACTAATCCTGAGCATAAGGCCTACTCTGGAATCTGTTTGATTATCCCAGGATCACTCCAACGACTCAATGTTTAATTTTCTTCTCCCAGCACCTAGCAATTACAATAGGCTTCTGGGTTAGAGGCGGGTGCTTGTGCCCACTTCTACATCCCAGGATTTTGTCTGGTTTGAACGTATACAGGTCTTACGTGTGCTGTCACAGCCTCTGTGAGCTCACATGTGGATCAGCCCTGCTGTATTTAAAAAAATATTATTTCCTTGGAGGTCTCCATTACTTCTGGCTCTTATAATTTTCATGCCTCATCGTCTTAGTCAGGGTTACTATTGCTGTGAGAAAACTACAACCAAAGCAACTTGGAGAGGAAAGGATTTATTTGGCTTAGACTTCTACATCACTGTCCATCAATGAAGAAGTCAGGACAGGAACACACACATGGCAGGAACCTGGAGGCAGGCACTGAAGCAGATGCCCTGGATGGTGTTGCATGGTGTCTTGTTCCTCACAGCTTTCTCAGCTTGTTTTCTTATAAAATCCAGGACTACCATCCCAGGATGTTACCACCCACAATAGGCTGGGCCCTCTGCCATTAATCACTAAGAAAGGCCTGCCTACAATCTGATCGTAGGGAGGAATTTTTTTCAATTGAGGTTGCCCCCTCTCAGATGACTTTGGCTTCTGTCAAATTGACATAAAACTATCCAGCACAATTGAACCCTTGTTAACTTGACACATATACACATCTCCATCAAGCCACAGCAGTTCCTTTCTAATTCATCCCAAGATCTTACATTAGGAGTCTAAATAATGTTTTAAAAATTCCCAATCTTTACAAATTCAAACACAAACAAATATCCAATCTCCTTAAAAGAATCAGTCTCTTAAAAACCAAAGTGTGTTGAAAATTAAAGTCTCAAAATTTTGGCTCCTATAAAATAAAACATAAATTCAGTAATTTCTTACTTCAAGAGGGAAGAAATCAGGGCACAGTCACAATGAAATTCATGCAAAACCAAAATCCAATTTCTGAGATCAACACATGATTATCTGGACTTCTCCAGGGGTTGAGGTCAGTGCTCCACCTCTGACCTCTGTAGCCTCCACACCTCATTTTCTAGACTCAGGGTGGCTCTACTGAACTGCTCCTGCTCTTGTTCGTGATTGTCCTAAGGTACTAGCATCTCCAACATCCTGACATCTTCTGCTGTGACTGGGATGCACTTTTACTAATAGCCCCTCATAGGCTCCGTCCATTGTGCCAAACCTCAATTTATTTTTGGCTGACTCCTTTAAATCTGGGCCTTTACCTGCCATTGAGGCTCCACCCACACCAATGACTTCTCCTCCTCTTTCACTGTGCCAAGCCTCCAGTGATCTTCATGCTTTCAAATTCAGAACCACCTATGAGAGGCTATACTACCACTTTAGGCTGCTAGTGTGAAGTGTAACCTTGGCTACCTCTGGAACACAGCTTCTGTGTGCTGACTCAGGAAATCCTCATCAGAAGATTTTACCACAAAAAATGCTGGTCCTATTTTAGTTGCCTCTACTTTCTCAGCTCCAGCTGACCAGCATTACATTATTCTGGCAAACAAAGGTTTGACTTCATTAATCTGTTATCCTGCTAATCATGGCTGATTCTTCAGACCCAGCCAAATGCCACAGAATCTTAATTCAAAACGACAAATGACCCAGAAAGAGTCTTTAAACTTCCCTCAGGATTTCACAAGTCATATCTACATCATCTTATTTGCCCTGAAGAGCATTTTTCTATGCTGTTTTCTGTACTTCATATGTAATCAAATTATTACTAATTACAGAGGTTTAATTGCTTTACTGACTGAACAGAAGAAATGTACATGAAGAGGAAATAACAAAATTCAAATTAATATAGAGCCCAAAATCTCTATGAATGAAATATTAATTTGGTATGTGTAAAATTGATTTCAAAAGATGAAGGGTCATGGAGGCTGGTCCAGAGGGAAAACTTTTATTCTTTTTTCTTTTATTTAAACTAGATTGTTTTCTCATATATTATATCCTGATTATAGTCCCCCCCCACTACTCCTTTGTGTTTTTCCCCACTTCCTCATCTCTCTGAAATCCACTCCTTTTCTCTATCTCACTAGAAAAGAGATACAATCAAACATAATAGAACGAAATATAACAAGATGAAGCAAAAACTATCTTATCAATGTTGGACATGGCAACCCAAGAATTCCAAGAGCAGGTACAAGAGTCAGGCCCACGCATTCTCACAGTCAAGGAATCTATAAAATACTAAGCTGATAGCTATAATATACACAGAGGACCTGCTGTAGAACCCATATAGGCCCTGTGCTTTCTGCTTCAGTCTCTATGGGTTCATATGTGTCTTGCTTAGTTATTCAGACAGCCTTGTTCTCCTCCTGTCCTCCATCCCATATGACTCTTACAGACATTCCATCTCTTCTTCGTCAGGATTTCCTGAGCTACAAGTGAAGGGATTTGATAGAAAACTCACCTTTAGTCAGTCTCTCTCTCTCTCTCTCTCTCTCTCTCTCTCTCTCTCTCTCTCTCTCTCTCTCTCCACCCCCTGCATGATGTCTGTGGTTTTCTGAATCTGTTCCTATCTATTGTTGGAGAAAGCGTCTGTGAAGCAGACCGAATAAGGCACTAATCTATAGCAGAATATCATTCGGAGTCATTTTATTGACAGTTGTGGTTTTGTTTGTTTTGTTCTTTTTCTTAGATCAGGAATCCTTGGTTTTAACATAGGTCCCCAGGCAACTTAGTCTCTGGTTCTTGGTTACACCAAGAAAAGAACTACAATCTTACTACCTGAACATATGTTTCCTAAACCTAACAATTACAATATGTAAGTCAAGGACAGGACTTTCTGAAAAGTATGTCTGCTCAGAGGAAGAACAATCTAGAACCGTTCACGGGAAGGTAGTTGGGAGGGGCTGGAGGGGAGTGGAGATGAAAGGAAGTGACAAGATTGCATTTCAATCAAAAACGTTTAAAATAAATAAAATAGCACACACGGATAGAATGGTGTAGCAGTGCTCTGTGCATATCCAACGGCCTTCAGGTGGAAGAACATGATACTTTCTGGAGAGAAATGCTAGAGGACTTTGCACTAATCGCTTCATCTAACTCAGCCTTCTTGTTCACGCTAACCTATTTTCTATCATCTCCCAGTCATATACAGAAGTGAGAGATTATGGAAGCATTTTATTAATTGACGTTCCCTCCTCTCAGATGACTTTAGCTTGTATCATAAACCTATCCAGTGCATTCCTCTTAAGCATCCATTTTTTGTGCCTTATTGAGAGGGATATAATAAAGACAGCCAATTTAGAGCCGACTGATCTAAAGTCTCTTCTTTTGTGCACATTGTCCAGTTGCAGGTCTCTATGTAGTCTTTCATCTACTGCAAGTAAAAGCTTCCATAATAAGGGCTGGGTATACCAATATGCCATTAGTGATCGTTTTATTGCTATGTTCATTGGGTAGAGTAATAGTAGTAGGGGTCATGACTTCATTAACAGTGTCAGGTGCATAGTAGACTTTAAATTCAACAAAAAAATGTGGTTGCTTACTTCTGTAATGCTTTTCCCACTTAAAAACAGTAGTTATATCATGCAGGCAAGACACTATTTTATTTCACAGTGTTGTAGCTAAGTGAGATGGTGAAATATACTTCTCTGATAGCATGTGTAGTACCTTATGAAGCAAGGGTGAACCTCATAGTTTATTACTTTCCATTTTTCCTTAAATCCTCTCAAAATGTCACTTTCTCAGCTTCATGTCCTATTTTTTAACACACAGACACACACACACACACAGACACACACACACAGACACACACACACGCACACACACACACACACACACACACACACACGATTTCAGAGTTGACATTTACTACTGGATAACGAACTTGTGTGCTCTCCCCTGTGGAAGGCAATTGCTTCTGCCCTCAACATTTAATGGAGAAAGAAACAGACATGAATTTTCAATAGAGCAAGGAAGGATCTATTGGCGAAATTGAAGGAAGAATAGTAAAGAAAGAAATAATGTAATTACATTAAAATTTATAAAATTTTAAAAATTGAAAAATAATCACTAAATCCAATTAATGCGACCCATATTACATGAATATGTAGTCATCCGTGGAAACATAGGCTACCTACTAGTACTTATGCTACCAAGCAGGACAGATTTTACTTCCCCAGCAACTATAAGCTGCCACTAGTTTCTCAATTAGACGTGTGGCTTCATCAGCTTGTCCTTTATCCAATTGCACATTATCTATATTTTTCATTAATATAAGAGAAGACAATAAGATTTACATTACTTCTTCCAACAATAACAATGCATTCTTTCCTTTGTATCGGAGCATTGAAAAAGACCATAAACAATGTTATTTTAATAAATTAAAATAAATAAGCACATGAAAATTCACAAGGGCTGGAGATACTGCTCAGTGGCTAAGAGCACATACTGCTGTTGCGGGGGACCCGGATTTGGTTCCCAGCACACACGTGCTGGATCCAACTGCCTATAAGTCTAGGTCCAGGAGATCCAACATTGTCTTCTTCTCTCCGGATGCACCTGAATGCATACCTATAGAGCTTGAAAATTTTTAATAAAATTGATTGCTATATTTTATGGTAAAAAAATTAGATGATGCCATAAAGGTAAAGAAACAGACTAAAAATATCTTCCAATGATTAAGAGAACATGATGTTCTTGGCAAGGACTTTGATTTGGTTCCCAGCCTCCACATAGTGCCTTTCAACTGTCTGTAATTTCAGTTTCTGGGGTTCTAATCCCCTCTTCTGGTTTCAAAAGGCACTAGACATATATGTGATTCAAATACATACCTGCAAACTCTTATATACATGTAAAATACAATAAGTCATTCTTAAGGTCAGGAATAACTGTAATTACAACAAATACGATGTAAGAGGGTAAGAACACCATATTTCTGAACATTGAAAATGCTATTTTTCATATCCCCTTCTTGTCCTCTATTAGTATTTAAGAAAATAATTTTACATTTAAGTTGTGAATTCTGCATTTGGATCACATCTTTATTCTATGTTCAGGAGGTGCAGATGGGAATAGAAATTTAGAAGCTAAGCTGGACTTTGGAAATTTTTAAAATTGTTCTGATTGTTGTGGAATTTTTAAAATTGTTCTGATTGTTGATGACTTTTTGTTTATCTACCAACTTCTGCTTAAATTGGCTAAAATAATTTTAATGAAAGACCTATATGATACTCTAAAATGATAACATGATTCTAAAAGAAAATGAAAACATGGGTTTTTCTGCTATATTCACTAAAAGAAAATAATTTCCTCTCACCAAGAAAGTAAAATACTTAATCCTGGTGGTTTTAAAGCAATTCAAAACAGAAGCAGGGGGTTTTACTCTGGAAGATGCTATTATAAGAGAAGACATATAAGTACTTCTCCTTTCACTGATCGAGTAACATTTGTATCTGAGATAATTATATATCCATAAATAGTTACATTACACAATTGTATGTCTAATATGTTAAACAGTGATTTGAGACATTGAAAATCATACATCAAATTAGTTGACACATGGTTGAGTCTTACAATATTTCTACTATTGGAAGTTTTTTTTCCAGATGTGGCATATGACCAAACAATGCTCAGGATTGCCTAAGTTGAGTTAAATGGAGCTGGAAGCCTGAAGTGAACAAGATTTGTAGAGTGCATTTAACAATAATGAAGGAGAAAGAATTATAGATAGAAAACTGCAATGACTTGTGAAGATCTCACATAAATGGTGATCAGCACAGCTCAGTCCCTGTTTGAAAGAAAACAGCTGAGGTTCAGGAAACAACAGCCCAAAACATTTTAAAGGAAGAGTCTCCATGCTCAGACGTCTAGAAAACAACGGCTGTTATCCCTAGATAGACAAAAAAATTTTCATGATCTCCTAGGGCTCTCTGTGTTGTTCAGAAGGGTTGACCATCAGAATAAGCACTCTTACAATAAATATGACTTTTATGTTCCTCAAAATTGTTTAAAAAAGAATAAAACCTTGCTCAAGTACCAGATGAGTACCATAAAGCATCTGTCTGAATCTTCAGTTTATGAGTTCAGAAGTCTCACCAAGAAAAAGCTAATACGCAGCACCCAGGCAGAAGTTACCAAATAGAGAAAACATCTGAATAAGATCTTCATTAAGGAGCATATCATATAGTTGAAACTGCACATAATAGTCAAATGTAAGAATTAAAGCTAAGAATTGTTCATTATACATTTTTGCAGTGAAAGTGACTAGAAACCAGAAAGGAAAAGACTCGGCAAAAACAATATTAAAATATTAAAATTATAGATGTCAGAACTTCAATGTCTGTTACAGCAATCACAGTGACGAAGAGTGATGGCAATTTATATCTCAGGAATAAAAAGTTAAAAATAAAGGATGAATGATAGGGACTTTGCAAGTGCAATACCAGAAAAGGATGAAAATCAAGGGTCAAATAAGTGAATTTGGTACTATGAACTTTATTGAGGAACTATAAACCTGACATTTACACATGGTATAATCTGAAAAGGAGGCAGAAAGGGACTGAGAGAAACTACCAATGGAATAATGCCTCCAACATTTCCTAAACTTTAAAAGTACAAATCTACATATCTAAGAAAACCAGTATAGTCAAAACCAAAGACACATGAAAAACATTACACCAACATCTCTCGAAGCTAACTTTCTCTACACTAACTGTAAGGAAAGTCTTACAAAAATGGAGATAAAAGAAGCATATACAGTGAAAACACAAAAGTATAAAGATCTCTTACCAGAAACGGTTTAAAATGAGATGTTAGAAGGAACATGAAGCCAAGTCGTGCCAATTTAGGACTCCTACAGAGTGAAACCATGTTCAGGATGCTTCCTCTGTGGGTCTCTCATTCATTAACTGGAAAAACAGTCACTGGACACCAATAATCACTACAAGGAGTGCTAGAGAAAGTTCTTATGTTCATGAAATTACAAAAAATGGGTGTCAAGATCTACACAAAGGAATGGATAGTACTGACAATAACTGGATAAACACAAAGCAAAATTGCTTCTTATTTAAGGGACCTTAAAAGGTAACTGTTAAAAGCAAAAGTAAATATAGAATTTGTAGCAAAAAATAAAACATTTCACATCAGTGTATAATTCCTTAACAGGAAGGTCCTATAAATAAATATATTTTAGAAAGTCCATATTCTGTAATTTAATTGATAAATAATCATAAGACAAAGACCATCAGTGGGAGACATTTATTATAAAAGTTATAAAATAATCAATAGTAAAATAAGATATAGAAAGAAAAAAATAAATATTGAATTCACCCAAAGGGGGGAAATAATAGGAATAAAGAGAAGATAGAGCCAATAAGAAGCAAGAGACAAGATGACAGGTGAAAATATACAACATGAATAATTACCATAGTCATGGCAGACCACCACCTCCAATGAATGAGTGAGCCAGCTGCCGTGTCCAACGTTCTTAATGATTTATTTCCTGCATTACTCAAAATGAGCCTATCAAGAGATGGCTTCCTTTTCACATTTCATAAAAGTTTAGTGAAACAGTGGATTTGTTGTTGTTGTTGTTGTTGTTTTACTTTTTTGGTGTCTATGCTTTTCTTTTTTCCCTTTTTATTATTAATCATTTTATCACTTATGTTTCAAAGGATATTCCCCTTCTGTTTACCCCTCCATAAACCCCCCATTCCATCTCCTTCATCCCCTTCCCCTTTGCCTCTATGATGGTGCTTCTCCATCCACTTACCCACTCCTGTCTCACCTCTCCAGCCTCCCCCTACACTGGGCATCAAACCACCTCTTTGCTTGGTGGTTTAGTCCCTGGGAGCTCTGGGTGTTTAAGTGCAAAGTAATTGGCAAACCTAGATGTTAGATTCAGGAAAACAGCTGTCAGATGTTGTTAAACACTACTGAGTCTGTTTCCATGATAAAATGGGTTTTTGCCCCCTGCATATATGAATTGTATCTTTTAATAAATGCAAACCCTGTAGAAAACTATTCACTCTTACTGCTGCATGTCTCTGAGATAATGAAAATAAAATGAGATAATCAAAATGAGATGGCCAAATGTTTATGAATTTGTTATCTATACATCCATTATCTTCCTTAATTCAGGTTTTCTACCAAATGTAGTTTTCTAAGTAACTGGGGTTTCTGGTATACCATCAAAGAGAACAAACTTGGAAAGATCTTCTACTATCAGACTAACCAGTGATCACAATACTATCGTTAAATCCTGCTCACACAAGATGCACATATATTCCTCTTCTGTGTTGTAAAAAATGAAGCGGATTTGGAAAGGAGAATTGAGATAAAATTTGTGGAATAGGGAATGATAAATAGATAACTCATTAAATGAAGACACAACAGTAAGGTACAAACACCAGGAAAAAAGATGTAGAGGAAACTTTGACACTAGCACAGACTGCCAAGATCCCCAATTAGAGTAGGAAATTGATGCTACACGGGGGTTTGCTATGGAATAAATACTTTGCTAAAGTTCAAACTTAACCTTTGTGGAAAGAAATTGGCCTTCTTGACAAGGTATAGATGTCCCCACTATTCCTGAAATAAACTCAGAAATAGATACATAGATAAATAGATGGGTAGAGAGGTAGAGGAGAGATAGACCTGAATTCATAGAAATTATATAGGAATTCATAGAAAGAATAAGAAAATATAATGTTATAAAAGAGACGAGATGTTATGTAGTACCAGAGAAACCCTGGGAACTATGCATCATGAAAGAAAGCAAATATTGTTCTATGTGTTTGAAATTTGAATTACTACGGCACTACTATACAACCAACAATTCCTCAAATAATTTTTAAAAAATTAGGTCATGAATTAAGAATGTCAGCAGCAAACCACTGAACTGAGAATAGGACCCCCGTTGAAGGAATCAGAGAAAGAACTGGAAGAGCTTGAAGGGGCTCGAGAACCTATATGTACAACAATGCAAAACCAGAGCTTCAGGGACTAAGCCACTACCTAAAGACTATACATGGATGACCCTGGACTCTGACCTCATAGGTAGCAATGAATATCCTAAGTAAGAGCACCAGTGGAAGGGGAAGCCCTGGGTCCTGTTAAGACTGAACCCCAGTAACTAGACTGTTGGGGGGGGGCGGCAATGGGGAGGTGGGGAGGAACACCCATAAGGAAGGGGAGGGGAGGGGATGTTGCCCGGAAAGGGAAAGGGAATAACTTTCAAATGTATATAAGAAATATTCAAGTTTAAAAAAAAAAAAAAAAAAAAAGAAAAAAAAAGAGATTTTCTAACTGTAAAAGAGCTAAATGGTTAACTTTCCAAACCTTACAATTTCTGCCCTAATTTAGTTTTTTTTACATTAAAACTCAGTTTTGATTTGCAGGATAGAACCAGTCATCCATATTCAATGTGTTAAAAAAAAATCAGTGTGTTCCACCCCTTTTCATAATAAACTTCATTTGCAAAATCAGCTCCTTAGTAAGATTTGAATATTAAGTTTCAATATACTTATTCCCTTAAGTAAATGATGGCTTTTATAAATATTTTAAGGATGCTCTTTACTTATAAGGTTTGCTCTTAGGTTAGTCTCTTAATATTTTTTATTTTGACTATCTAAACATGTCATGAACAAAGGCAACATCAAAGGAAATGCTATAATGAAAGGGGCAAAGTTAAAGAGACCTCTACCCCAGACAAAGAACTGCAGAATACTAAGGATTGCTGACAGCACGAGAAAACTTTGAACAGGTCATTTTAAAAGTGAATTTTCTGAGTCCTGAGAGCATGGATAACCTCCAATTCGACTGTCTTAATAAAAGAGAACATGGTGAGATTTAAAATTCTGTTGCATTAGTAGAAACTTTACATCAAAACTGTAACTGTGAGATTAGAGCTGATCTACAAACACCCTCTTACAAATGGATACTCTACATAGCCAGTGGTCAGAATTCAACTACATATTAAAAAACAAACTTGTAGCATAATGTAAATGAGTGTAGTCATAAAGGTGCAAAGGTTATATTTAAAACTCATGTGAATATGTCAAAGCACAGAAAAAGATAGGTGAGATGAAAACTCTTACCAAACTGTACTATAAATAAAGTAAATGTAACTAGATAAGGTAAAGTAATGTAATTTAATAGGAGTAACTACCAATGTCCAATGAAGAATTATAGCTTATGATAAATGTATAAGGTCTTCTAAAGAACAATAGATCAGATATACAAAACAGATTCTTATTTATATTTCACTGGAAATGTTGGTTAATACAATGAGGTAAGAGGAAATGGAGAGATAAAGATTTCAAGAAAGGAAACAAATTATCATAACTCCTCAAATATGTGTTTACAAAGAGAATCCAAGAGAATTGTTAGATAAGTCTTGGAAGTAGGAAGAGAGTTGATAAATTGGCATGATGTAAGCTCAGCCCACTCAAGTGATTAGTGTTTATTACATCAAAACATCTAACTTGAAATTTTAACAGCACTTTTTAAAATGCACCTCATTTGTTATGACCTCAGACTACAAGGATCCTTGAGATGAATATGAAAATAGTAATAAAAAATTGGTTAGAGTATTATAAAACTTTGCCAAGCAGTGAAAACAGCTTGCATGAAAGGAGACTCCATATTCAACATGGAATAATAGAACCTTCTAAAGTAATCATCCCTTTCAAGTATATAAAAATTGATCTGAACGAGCTTTGAATGGTATATAATAGTCATAGATTTATTAGCAAAGTTTACATCTTAATTATTTGTGTTTATAATCCCTCAAGAAGCATTTTGGCTGTTTGTGCATTTCTATAAGGCCACAGCACTATGCAAACAGAGCTAAATATCAATTCTCCAAATAGAGCTCAAATTTCTTAATATTTAGTTCCAACATGTATTGATGACAATGTCAATGTGAACATTTAGTATTTTCCAATTATGAAATAATGTGCACTTATTATGAAGTATGAAAATAAAAATAAGGATGAAGATTTAAAAATTTTAAATAAATACAAGTAGTTAACAAAAACACTACAGTCAAAGTAAGCATAATTTGCCACTACTATATACAGTGTTGCTACTTGGTGCATATATTTCAGATATTTTCTAAGTGTATTTGTCACTTAACATTTTTCTCATTTTAATTTCATATTCTGTAGATAACTGTCTTTAATGTTCTCCTACTATACCATGGTTAGTACAGAGATATTAAAACATTGGTCTGTACAATTCTGCTAAGAGTATTTCAACAGAGTATGATCAGTCTTACAAGGTGTGAATTGTTGAATTGGAAGAGTAAATTCTACTTGCGCACTTCTAGTTCTCAAATAGATGAGACAGGAGACTAGTGACCTGAGGTCATACTGGGCTATATATGGTGACCTACCTTCCAAGATCCAAAACTCAAAAAATAGCGAGATGTACTCTGGGCATGCATGTACTCATGGCAAGCTCTGTCTCTACAGACATATTTATTTTGTTCTAGCTTCATTCTTATTAGCAGCTTCCTGTTTACCACTGACGTGCTAGAAAAGAATTTGGAAGACATAAAACTTCAGCTAACGAAATGCATTGTTTTTTATTTTTCAAGTTAGAAACAATTGCCTCTTATCGTCTATTTACGCAGAAAAGATCAAATCCTAATGCATGTCTTGTAAACAATGACTCTGCCTTTATTTAATAATACATCCAGGAGAAATGATTTGTTATAAACAATAGCTCATGGGAAGTAATAGCCAACCAAGCACAATTCAGAAAACAATATTGCTATCAGATGTTAAGCTACGCATTTTACCCACCATGAAAGGACCAGAGATATGTACACCTCAGCAGCATGGTTCTCAGTCTTACTATGTCTTATGCAGCAGCAGAGGTAACTTATGACTCCTGAGTGACAGATTATGATAACAATTATTGGTGATACCATAATATTTGCCTATTCCCTTCATTGCTCTACATCAATAGGGTAGGAATACGTCACTTACACTGAAGCAGTTAAAAGTGAACATGTCCCCCACAACTCCACTACGTCTTCCACCCAAGTTTTCATCATCCAGCTCAAAGAACACATCACACTCACTGCCCTAAGCAGAAGGAAGTCAATTCTCTGATTATAAAGGAGACTTGTCCTTCAAACCCTCCGGCTCTGCATATGAAAATGAATGTTGTTAGGAAATAAATTTGATTTTTTGGTCACACATTTAAAGGTTCTATTTTTTTAAAACCCATACAATTTTTAAAAATGAAAAGTTTCCTTTTCTTCTTTTGGTTTCATTTTTTTCCCCAGTGGTAAAATCATGAAATGAGAAATCTCTGCTAAGATTGAGGGTTGCTGCATTTTTAGTACTTACTTTACATTTTTATTGCTTTGAAAATTTCATACAATATGTTTTGATCATATTTACTTGATCTCGACCAACCTTGTCACTCTCCAGTGTCAGGTTCCTAAGTGGGATGACCAAGAGATCAGAAGATAAAAAAGAGAGAAGAGCTGGGCTCAGGAGTTCTTGGGCCAGCTGCATCTTATGCCAAACCAGCTTGTAGGAACTGTTACATTTTATATATTGTTCCCAGGGGAGAAATGGGATGATGTGAGCATAAAATATCACACAACAGAATGAAGTCAGTGGTATGCTAATCAAAAAATATTGTCCAAGGGGAACACAGAGTATCTCCAGAACATTAATGGTGTAGCACACAATGGCCTTGGAACTGGCAACATAAGCTCCTAATATCCAATATAGACAAAGACTCAAGAACTTAGACTCCAGAGAACCAAATAACCCTATTAAAGATGGAGTACAGAGCTAAAGAATTCTCAACTGAGGAATATCAAATGGCCGAGAAGCACCTGAAGAAATGTTCAACATCCTTCGTCTTCAGGGAAATGCAAATAAAAAAACCCTGAGATTCTACCTCACATTAGTTAGAATGGCTAAGATCAAAAACTCAGGTGACAGCAGATGCTGGAGAGGATGTGGAGAAAGAGGAACACTCCTCTACTTTTGGTGGGATTGCAGACTGGTACAACCACTCTGGAAGTCAGTCTGGAGGTTCCTCAGAAAATTGGACATGGGGCCCCAGTATACCACTCCTCGGCATATACACAAAAGATGCTTTAACATATAACAAGGACACGTGCTCCACTATGTTCATAGCAGCCTTATTTATAATAGCCAGAAGCTAGAAAGAACCCAGATGTCCCTCAGAAGAGGAATACATACAGAAAATGTGGTACATGTACACAATGGAGTACTACTTATCTGTTAAAAACAATGACTTCATGAAATTCGCAGGCAAATGGATGGAATTAGAAAAAAATTATCTTGAGTGAGGTAACCCAGGCACAAAAGAATACAGATGGTATGTACTCACTGATAAGTGGATATTAACCCAAAAGCTCAGGATATCCCTGATACAATTCACTGACCATATGAAGTTCAAAAAGAAGGAAGACCAAAGTGTGGATACTTCAGACCTTCTTAGAAGGGAGGCAAAACACTCTCAGGAAGTAGAGGGTGGGAAAGACTTCAGAAGAGAGGAGGAGGAGGGGAAAAGAGGGGCAGGATCAGGTATGGGAGGAGACAAGGATGATATCATAGAGGGTCAGGAAACTAAACAGAGCTGTGTAGCAATGGGGGATGGAAGCTACTGGAGGTAGCTACCAGAAAGTTCCAGGTACCCGGAAAGCAAGAGGCTTCCAGGACCCAATGGGGATGAGATTAGCTGAAATGCCCAACAAAGGGGAGGGAGAACCTGTAGAGACCACATCCAGAGGTTAGGCAAGGGCCTCAGTTGAAGGATGAGGCCACCACTCATCTCCAAAATTTTAACCCCGAATTGCTCCTGTCTAAAGGAAAATCTGGGACAAAGTGCAGAGCAGAGGCTGAAGGAAAGGCCATCCAGAGATTGCCACATCTAGGGATCCATCTCATATACAGAAATCAAACCAAAACACTATTTCGTATGCCAAGAAGTGCTTGCTGACAGGAGCCTGATATAACTGTCTTCTGAGAGGCTGACAAAGCCTGACAAGTACAGATGTGGATACTCACAGCCAACTATTAGAGTGAGCACGGGGACCCCAATGGAGGAGTTAGGAAGGAGCTGAAGGGGTTTGCAACCTCATCAACCTCATAGGAAGACCAACAATATCAACCAAGCAGAACCCCCAGAGCACCCAGAACTAAGCCACCATCCAAGAGTACACATGGAGGGACCCATGGCTCCAGTCGCATATGTAGCAGAGGGTGGACTTGTTGGGCATCAGCAGCAGGAGCGTCCCTTAGTCCTGTCAAGGGTTGATGCCCCAGTATAGGGGAATGTCAGGACCGGGAGGTGGGAGGGAATGGGTGGGGAAGCACCCTCATAGAAGCAGAGGAGGGGGATGAGATAGGGGAGTTCCAGAAAGGAAACAGAATGGGGATAACGGTGAAATGTAAATAAAATATAAAAAAAAGTTTCATACAGCAGGAATATTTGAGTTCTCAAGATCCAAAGCCAAACCGCCTCAAGGCCCTGGCCCCAGAGTGTTATCAGCTCTGTCTCTGTCAAGCATATATCCGGTGTTCAAAAGAGAGCTGTGTTCTTTCTCTACATATCAGGGAGGGCCTCAGGGAAAGCCTTAGATGAGCCCAGACCTTAATACTTATTTTCATTCTAATCAAATGAAAAGCATACAAATTCAAATCATTTGATAATTAAAACAATGGGTTTTATTTTTACTATGTTTTGTAATAGAATATTTTTCTTATTATACTGTAAAATATACTCCAAAACGATTTGCTTCCTTTAGATTTCTGCCCAGTTGTGTACTTCAAAGACATGTTTATGCTTACAGTACTGTGGTGCATACTGTCTGAGCGTCTTCTAGAATTCAGGACGTCAGTAAGAATGAATGCTGCAAATGCCATCACAGTGACATTCCTGTCCTCATGGGCTGACACCATGGACCAGAGTCAGGAAGTGAACAATGACAGTTATGAACAACAACCAAAGCCAAAGTCAAATGAAGTTCACTGGGGGGTGCGGGGACTAAGGAGTGAAGAGTTGGATACCATATATGTATAAGTTACACCCCCCACACACACACATTTCAATGTATATAAATGTATAAGTTAAGAGAAGAGACCATAGATAGAAAGGCATGCTGAAAGGGAGGAAGGACTAACCTGCATCTGTGTAAAAGTGGCTTGCTTAGGAGAGTGGAGAAGAAGAATAGCACTGCAGGAAAATCAAACTGCATGCGCTGAAAGTAATTACATTTGCTTTTGTTGAAGATCCAAGGTTCATTCTTAGTCCCCAGTCAGGGTGGCTCCCAACTTTCTGTAAGTCCAGCTCCCAGGATTTCGGATACCATCCTCTGGTCTCCTCAGCTACACAGGAGACGGACAGAAACAAATGTATACACATGAATACAAATCAAAATAAAGAAAAGAGAAACAACAAAGAGTGCAGTATACCTCAGCTCCAGTGCAGTATAAAATGAGCTATCCCTAAGGACTCAAAGATATAGCATATCAGCTGTTAATTACTCAGCTCCAACTTTACTCTCAGACTATCATTAGTATGACGGCCTGCCATTTTGAAAGTTTCATTCCCAAATAATACGCTTACATGCATTAATGCTAAAGTATGTAAAATTAAAATGAACATTGATTTTCTTCAATGTCTTCACTTTGAGGCATTTGTGCATATGATCATGAATACATACTATACACACACAAATGCGCACACACACAAACACACACACACACGCATATATATATATATATAAATATATATATATATATATCTTGTGAAATATGGTATTTTCTGTAGCTTAACAAGGGAAGAGCTTTTCCATTCAGAAATTGTGCCCACATGTAGAGAAGGCTGCATTTCTTTTTTAATTGTATTTTTTATTTACATTTAAATTTTATCCTATCTCCTGGTTTCTCTCCCACCCACGTGCCCTCCCACCATACCTGACATTCTCCTACACTGGGGCATTGTCTTGACAGGACAGGCCTCCCCCCATTGATGCCCCACAATTCCATCCTCTGCTACATGTGCAGTTGGAGCCATAGGTCCATCCCTGTGTTCTCTTGGGATGGTGGTTTAGTCCCTGGGAGCTCATGGGGGTCTGGTTGGGTGATGTTGTGTTCTTCTTATGGGGCTGCAAGCCCCTTCAGCTACTTCAGCTGCAAGCATCCACCTTGGTATTTGTAAGGCTCTGGCAGAGCCTCTCAGCAGGCAGCTATATCAGGCTCCTGTCAGCATGTACTTCTTGGCATCCACAATATTGTCTGGGTTTGGTTGCTGTATATAGGATGCATCCATGTGGGGCAGTCTCTAGATGGCCTTTCAGTCTCTGCTCCACATTTTGTTTCCTTATTTCCTCCTGTGAGTATTTTTGTTCCCCCTTCTAAGAAGGTCTGAAGCATTCACACTTTGGTCTTCAGAAAGCTGCATTTCTGCTGAATCAGAATTGTGCACAGTCTTCTTCATAACACGTATAGACTCTCCGGTTGTATGCAGTCTTTCTTATGTAAGTACCATTTTTTCACCCAGACCAGATTTCCATTCTCATATATACCAGACAATACCATCATCTCTTTTATAACTATCTCTGAAGCCTGTGACTTTTCATCATTCCACAAGTGCAATTTTCACTTCCCTGGTGTTAATTTTTAATGTTCAGCAATGTTAGGTAAATTATATACATTTAATCTGAGACAATGATTACAAAACCCATTACAAAAATGCTTTTCGTCTTCCTTTTCCCCGTGTCCATAACCTTTACAATGTGATGCTGCAGATGAAGTTCATTTCCCCACAGTTGAATCTGGGCAGGAATTTTCATTTGCTTTGGCATATCATGCCAGTTCTGAGCCAAGGACTAACGAGGGCTTGCACATTTGCATTTACTTTCAATGCTATTTCAGCAATCTCAGGTTTGCCTGCTCTGCTATTCAGGACAAAGTGAGATGATGATGATGACAAGTCTTTCCAGCTGGAGCCAACCTGGACCTTCCAGTCCAGGTTGAGTCAGTTGAGAGCTGACTGCAATCACATGAGTCTGTCTGAGATCAGAAAACCCACGTGGTTGACCACCCCTAAATGTTTGTTGAGAAATACAGTGAGATACATGATAGGCTTTCTCGTAAGCTGCTAATTTGGGGGTAGAGTATATGCAACTGAAAACAACTATTATATTTAGTCTACATTTCCAAAATGTCTCTTAGAATATTGGAATGTTTAGTATATTATACTGACTTTATTCATTTAGTTCACATTAAAACCCAAGTTCTGATGAAAATAACTAACAATACATTTTATTTAGATTTTAAAGTAAGAACAAGTTGTACTTTAGTATGAATACCAGCAAATAAATGTATTCAGGTATTTCCAGATGATTATCTACACATCTGTGCAATGTGTTTGGAATTTCAGTTTCATTCACACACATAGCCAATTAGGCTAAGTGGCTATTCTGATTTTAATCGTAATACTAAAATGTGTTGAAGATTTACTAGAACCTATGAGAAAAATATTATAAAAGTTGTATTAGTTAAAAACTTGGAATAATCTATAAATTAAAGTTGATATTACCACCAAATTTTTTCTTTCACAGAAAAATAGGTCTTAAAATATTTTCCTAATGTCTTCTTAAAAACAGATTAAATGAACATTGCTTTTCTTACACTGCACCCAAAGTTTAGCCATAAGATATAGGGAAAGGGTAGACTTACATAGTATTAAATGTTGTTCACCCATTATATTCATTCAGAAAACCTAGAGATATTTAATGGGCACGAATCTAAGCTAAAGTTCTTAGCCAACAGAACTCATGAAGGTAAGCTAGTGCAGTGATGTTGCAACAAAAGAGACAAATTGAAGCGATGAACTATAGATAAACACAATAATGAATATTATTAATTTTTGGTACAAGATTTGAAAATATAACAGGCTTCATCAGAGAAAATTTTAAAAATGTAGATTCAAGTTATAAAAGAGAAAAATAATCAGCATGGAAACTACATGCAGGATACTACACCATCTCAAAACAATGCTGCACACCAAGAGTCTACAGCTCCAGACTCCAAAACATTTTAAGAGACAAACATTACAGAGTTCTCCAGAACAGCAAAATCCTATTAAATTTATATTAAGCTAATTATCACCTATGCGTACATCACTTAGTGTGATTCTCTGTACATTCATTTGTATATTAATTGAAGAAATGTATCTGATTATACAATACAGACTCAATCCCTATGGGTAACAATAAAGAATAATTATATAACATATAATGAATTTACTGAATAAGTGTTCTAAACTATGTGAAAAGACTAATGGTGGTTCAAAAACTAAATCAGTAATAAAAACCCTCTAGAAAAAGACAGGATCAGATGCATTATAAATAAATTCTGCCACATACTCAGAAAGAATTTATATAAAAACTTCATATTCTTCTAATACACTGAAAAGAATAAAATACTTTAAATTTATCTTATGAAGTCAACATTATTCTGATGTTACAGCCAGACAAAGGGACTAAACGGACAGAGACAGGGGAACATTCTTAATGAACAAATGTATGAACATTCTTAATATAATGTTAATAAACCAAACAAAATTGAACAGCACAAATAATATATGTAATATATATTCTATATATAGTAAATAATATGCTATAGATATAAATATATACATAACATATGCTAAACATATTTTATTATGGATATATGTCATATGTCTTACATAATATATCATACATCATACATCATATGCCTCATATATCATATAACATAACATATATCATATTACATATGATATATCACTTCTTAACTATGTATTATACATCATATATTACATAATATAACATATTATATAGTATATAGTTATTATATGTTACATATTATTATATATTATGCATGTGTCTTGTATTATGTATTATATCATATATGTTATATGTTAAATATTGCATGTTGTAAATTTTATAGTGTATAGTATATATTATGTGTCATGTGATATATGTTATATATTATATGTTGTGTATTTTGTGTTTTTTCATGTTACATATTATGTATTGTATATTATATATTATATCAATATTATGTTATGTGCTATGTGTTATATGTTATATATTGTGTTTCCTGTATCATGTGTCATAAGTTGTATGTCATATGTTATATAACATAGGTTATATTGTGTATTGTGTATTTTGTGTTATGTGTTACATATTATGTGTTATATATTATATATTGTGAATGGGGTGTTACGTATAGTATATTGCATACTCTATACTAACTGTTAGATTGTATATGTTATGCCATCTGTAGTTTGTCATATTTTCATGAAATATGTAGTATGTAATAATATAGTATATAGTATTTGTATATAGTACATGTTGCATATGCATATTACATATTATATCTTATATTACATAATATATTATAAAGTCTACTTTATATATTACAAATAACATATTATACATTATACATTATATTATATATTACATATATATCACACATTGTATATGATACATAATATATGATATGTTATATGTTATATATTACATATTTCATATTGTATAGACTATAAATGCATAATGAGGTAGTGAATATGACTTTACCAAATATTTTATGAAGAAATTATATTAAATTTTTGTTATATTTGAGAGGCTAGAAGCAGAACTCAGTCCATAAATAAAACATTACAAAATTACTAATCCTTAATGATAAAATAACAGGAAATAAAGACTAATATCACTCAGGAATGTAGTTATGGTAATATTCAGTAAAATCCAGGGATTTATAAAAAAAACATATCACACTGGTAAATAGAATTGAAGTATGAAAATTTACTTTAATATTTAAAATTCAGTTACTACAAACTATTACATAGTTTACAGAAGAAGATTAATGTATGTGAATGAATCCAGAAAATCACCAGAAAATAATGTGACTTCTTTAAGACAAAACTTTTTTAAAAAACTAGGAATAAAGGAAATTTTCTATGTAATAAGGAATATATATATATACACATATACATATATAAACTTTATTATGACAAAAAATGTTTACCAATAGTTTTAAGTGCCATATGAGAAATTGTAGCTCATGAAATAAAACAAAGATAATAAATGAAAAGTCTAGATTAGAAAGCAATGATTAAAACTTAATTCTTTAGTCTTCATGGTCATTTACATAAATATAAAAACAAACAGAAACAAACTTATGTTATTGGTTGCTGGACAAGTCTATCGAACACAAATTACTTTATAGAGCAGTATTAAAATGTATAATTTGAATTGGAAATAATCCATATTATAAAATTAAATACTTAGGCATAAATATAAAGTATGTGCGGTATTTAAATGAGGAAAACGTGAAGCTGATTAAAGATCTCAAACAAACTAAATAAGTAAAGAAAAAAACCCATCCTGTCAAGATGTTGCATGTTCCCACATTGACCTGTAGGTTGAAAATACATTCTATGAAACCATATCAGTGGTAATAGGACTAGGCATCACATGAAGAATTTCTAAAATATGCAAAATGGATTTCTTTGACTTCACAAGATTAAGTTAAAGTATAGCACAGACTTAAGTTAAATGGAAAACTGAAACTGCTGGGTCTGGAGACTTGGCTCAGCAGCTGAGAGACTGGGAACTTCCAGAGAAGCTAAGTTCCATTCCCAGGACCCATGTACCTGCTAACCACAATCTGTAACCCCAGTCTCAGAACATCTGCTGCCTTCTTCTCCGTCCATGAATAATGCACTCACACAGTGCACAGGCGTACATACAAAACCCCCACACACATAAATTAAACTGAAAACTAGTTAAAAATTGTAAAATTCCTAGACTATAACATGGGAGCAAATAGATGACTTTAGTGTTCATAACCAATTTATGAATACAACATTAAAAAACACGATACACGATATAAATGTTCTGTGAAATATACTATCTTCTGAGATGCAGCTTTTGCTGGGCTTCTTGTGGTCTGGTAGGTAGACACACAGCAAGGCATAACCTGCTGCCATTGCTCAGACTCAGGATATTAAAAAACAAAGTTCATAAAACTGTAGAGGACCCAGATAAGGGGCATAGCAGAAGTTGTAAAGGTCTGGGCTAGATTTCATAAAAATACCACGTGAATGTATAAAATTACTAAGCAGTACATTTTCAAAACAAAAGAACAAATAATAAAAGTCAAATTCTACAAAAAATACTTACCTAGATTTTTGTCTAGAAAGTCGTTGTCATTTTAGATCTGAGTGTGGGGAAGGCTTGGGTAGATCCCACAGTGCCTGTGCTCCAAGCAGAAAACTTGGCCCACACTCAGGTCCTCATAGTGAATGAACTCTGGCCAGCTTCAGTGTGGACAGCATGACTTGGGCAAACGTTACCCCTCTCTCCCACTCCCCTGGCTAGTTAAAAACTAAGAGATTACATTCCTAAAGCTAGCCATTCACATCTATTCCCTAATTTGCCCATTTCTTCCTCTTGAGGCTGACTACCAATGTCCAACTATCAAACTATTAAAGTCCAGCAATCAAAAGCCCCCTTTGGCTCACCTAATTAACACAGCCAATCAAAACATACCACTACATCCTAGCCCACTCTAACACAGGCCTCCTCTTTTACTCTTCTTAAAAAATTTCACCTGCAAAGTCATTTGCAGCTGTTTTTCTGCCTGAGTCTGAAAGCAGCCAGTTTAACTTTTCTCCCTCCCCCTTAGTAAAGGATTTCTCTGTGAAAACATGTGTTTGGGTATGGTTCATGCCTAATTCAGGTGTCAAGGGGTACCCTTGCTGTGCGGGGCTCCTTCACACAGACTCCAGCTGCTCACAATAGAAACCTTACTGATCGTGTGGAAGTGGATTACAGAGGTCAGGAGTATAGAGCAATCCCACAGAGCCTTACAGGCTATAGTATGAAGTCTGATGTATTTTATGATGAGAGTGGGAGGAGATGAAGGGATTTAAACCAGTGGGAAGATACTCTGCACTTTGTGTATAAAGAGCCAACAGAGAGAATAGATGGTCTGAAGGAGTAAGAAGAATGAAGAAGAGACACCAGGTTTCTATAAGGAGTAATGGATTAAATTCTGAAACTCTGTATTTGTTGAAACTAAATCAAGCATGGCTGTGCTCATTAGTGTTGTTAACGTAACAGAATACAGAATTGCTTGGGAAGATATATGAGGGATTATCCTATCTATGGTCATTGAAATGGGAAGATTCAACCATGGTGGTTGGGACCACAGTCTAGATACATTTAGAAATAAAACTCGGCAACGGAAATCTTTCATTTTTCTTGGCTTCCAGATTTACAGATGGGTTTGACGAGCTGCTTCAAGGTCATGCATCTTTGACCACACTGCCACGAGAGACTGTGTCCATGACCTGTGATCTGGAATAAACCCTTCCTCTCTCAAATCGCCTTTGCCACAGTATTTATCACGGTAACGGGAAATGTAACCCTTGTCGGCTGACCTGGAGCTGAGAAGGGGTGGGAACATGCCTAAAACTTCAGATCTGCCCATCCTGAGAGCCTCAGGAGTCTGGCTGCACCCCTGCCTTGTTCGGGTACCAACAGACCCCAACAAATCAGCAGCCCTAGCATAGACATGACTCAGAGCATGTACAAAATGATAAGCTCATATGTCTCGAAGATAATGAGGGGTGGTTTGCATTTATCTAGTATGGACTTTCACTCACTAAATCATCTTGATAGCTTATTGTTGTTCTTGTTGTTGCTTGTTTAATTCTATAGGCACTCATATTTAAGAAAGTTTGGGCTTCCAGAGTGTTGGAATTATTAAAGACTCTGGGGTCTTTTAAAGTTGTATCGAGTGAATTTTATACCCTAACATGGTCATGTGCCTAAAGAGACAAGGTAAAATGTCAGTGGCTTAGAATAACATTTAGCTACCAAGTTGTCAAGGGTGGCATTTTGATGGCTAGTGTCACATTAGCAGAACCTAGAATCTCCTGGTTGATGAGAGTCTGGGCATATCTTGATTACATGAATTAAGGTGGGAAGACACCCACTGTGGAGATCACAGTGCCCTGGTTGACACACTACTCTATAATAAGCAGAATTGAATAGCAATACATGATTTCTTTGCTTCCTGATTGTGAATGCGATAAGCTATGGAAAGCTGCTTCAGATGTCTATACTGTGGCTTCCTGGTCATGATGGATGTTCCCTTGAACTGTGATCTAGAATAAACCCTTTTGTCACGTAAGGTTCTTTCATCAGATTATGTAATCATAGCAACATAAATATTGCTCAGGACGATTCTTATTCCTAAAGTGGTTCTGATGAGGAAAGGGAATTCACATCAGAGTCTGATTAGCAAGATGGTGGTGACAATACTAACAATTCTCACAAAGGGCAGTGACAACAATTGTATTATATTTCATTATTTTTGCAGCATAAACTCCGGTTTCTCTTTTCTACAGTTTCAGTGTGAGATGGCCCTTAGAAACATAAGTATAAATGTCACACATGACACTGAATAGATGAATCTAGAGTTAAGAAAATAATAAAATGCAGGTAGGGGCTTGGTAATAAGTATAAAAATGATTCTCAGAGCTAGAAGGAGCTCACTTCAAAGGACAAGCATGTAATTAACCCAGCAGATGTTCAATAATTCTTATGTGCATGGCAATTACCTAAACACTCTTTGCATGTGAAAGTTGGGGGTTCACAGACCACCTCTGCTTCTAAGACTTGCTAAGAACCCTCATAGAACTCAGCACACAGCCGGCCGTATTTATGGTTATGATTCATTGTAAGAAAAGAATGCAAAACAAAGCTGGTAAAGGAAAAAGGCACATAGGTGTAGGGTGGTGGATTGTGAATGGTACCCTGATTCCTGGACTAGAAAGGTCGAATCCCCAGGGACCCTAAAAGGGAGGGCAGGAGCATTCCCAGTCTCCTAGGAGATCAGGCCCTTCTCATGCAGCTACAGCTCCCCACAAACCCCTATAGAGAGGTTTGAGACAACTCAGTCACATAAGGCAATGCCCCAAGCCCCTCCTCCACAAGTGAGGACATGACCACAGGTTACATAGGCTCAAGAATCCTGTTCATATGTTGGGGAACCTTGTGGGTATATGCCCAAGAGAGGTATATCTGGATCCTCAGGTAGTTCAATGTCCAATTTTCTGAGGAACCTCCAGACTGATTTCCAGAATGGTTTTACCAGTCTGCAATCCCACCAACAATGGAGGAGTGTCTCTTTCTCCGCATCCTCACCAGCATTTGTTGTCACCTGAGTTTTTGATCTTAGCCATTCTCACTGGTGTGAGGTGAAATCTCAGGGTTGTTTTGATTTGCATTTCCCTTATGACTAAAGATGTTGAACATTTCTTTAGGTGTTTCTCAGCCATTTGGCATTCCTCAGCTGTGAATTTTTGTTTAGTTCTGAACCCATTTTTTAATAGGGTTATTTGACTCCCTGCGGTCTAACTTCTTGAGTTCTTTGTATATTTTGGATATAAGCCCTCTATCTGTTGTAGATTAGCCCATACATATACAGCCACCCAATTAGACAAGATGGATGAAGCAAAGAAGTGCAGGCCGACAGGAGCCGGATGTAGATCGATCCTGAGAGACACAGTCAGAATACAGCAAATACAGAGGCGAATGCCAGCAGCAAACCACTGAACTGAGAATAGGACCCCCGTTGAAGGAATCAGAGAAAGAACTGGAAGAGCTTGAAGGGGCTTGAGACCCCTTATGAACAACAATGCCAAGCAACTAGAGCTTCCAGGGACTAAGCCACTACCCAAAGACTATACATAGACTGACCCTGGACTCTGACCTCCTAGGTAGCAATGAATATCCTAGTAAGAGCACCAGTGGAAGGGGAAGCCCTGGGTCCTGCTAAGACTGAACCCCCAGTGAACTAGACTGTTGGGGAGAGGGCAGCAATGGGGGGAGGGTTGGTAGGGGAACACCCATAAGGAGAGGGGGATGTTTGCCCGGAAACCGGGAAAGGGAATAACATTCGAAATGTAAATAAGAAATACTCAAGTTAATAAAAAAAAAAAAAGAAGAATCCTGTTCAGAAGGATTAACGGTGTACAGGAAGTACACCTCGTCTGAGAGCTTCTGTCATAAGAGCTGTAACACCGCTGCTTGGGGAAGAGATCCGCTCTCCCAAAATCGCTGCCAGCAGCTCCCCTGCACCCCTCGCTGGCTAGCCAGTCTCCTGCTGGCTCAGCCCTTCCCCATCAACTGAAGGGGAGCGGCAGAAAGGAGGGGCACCAGCAGCAGTGGCAGTGAAAACAGTCCACCTTCCATGCCCCAGTCCTCTCCCCTTCTCCGCACACCTAGCTGGACCAGAGATCTCGGTGGAGAGACCCCGGCGCAAAGCCCCGTGCTTAGGGCGTAGTCTAGAACGTGTGTTGAACCATTTGACACTACAACATGACGCTGTCCTCTACAAAGCTTATGCTTAAGAACCATGCAACCAAATCACAATACATATGCAGAAGAATCTCACAAAGTTCTAAGTTTATAAATTTATACTGGTCCACATTGATGGCTATCCATATTCTCCCCTACCAGGGAAAACAGGAGAGGGCAACATCTCCCAGGAGAGTGACAGAACATGCTTAATTACCTCATCAGTGACTTACAAGTGAGAGAGCTGCAGTGATAGCAAGTGAGAAGTTGGCACGCAGGGTCTAATTACTAGACATCCAGTATTGAAAGCTTTCTCTGGAGCTGGGCAGGTTGGGGGGCCATGCATCAGCAACTTCGCTTGGCGTCTACGTAATATCCAGCCATGCTGTGCTCACAGCACAGATCATGCTGTTTCTACTAATAGTATAGACACATGAGGTGGTGGGAAAGTTCCCTGAATCCAAGTTCTTGGATACTGACAGGAGTCTATAATTAGACCGGTCTCTGGATGAGAGATCCTGTCTGGTATGTTAACTCATTTTAGTATATGTCTTAAATACTTTGATATAACTCCAAAATTCTCTCAATTAGTTCCCATTCTTTGTATTTTCCAATGTGGAAAGGGAGGAAAATCTCACCCAGCTGCCAAAAGATAAATTTAGAGATTTCCGGCATCCAATATGGTTTTTGTGCAGAAACATGAGGTGTTTCAGACAGTAGCATCTCCAGGAAGGAAGCCCCAAGCCTTGGCAAAACCAGCATGCAATGGTTAAGTAGACAGTCCTTTACACACACTTACCCCTGAGTTACACCTACCACCTTTGGGGTTTTTGTTTTGTTTTGCTTTATTTTTATTTATTTATTTATTTATTTATTTATTTATTTATTTATTTGGTTTTGTTTTATTTGAGACAGAGTTTTTCTGCAGAGCCTTGGCCGTCCTGGAACTCACTCTGTGAAACAAACTAACCTCAGACTAACAGAAATCCACCCGCCTCTGCTTCCCAAGTGCTGAGATCAAAGCTATGTGCCACCAGCAGCAGCCGTACAGACCTTATTTGAATCTGAACTGCTCTCCTTCTGCCTTGTATATTACAATATTAGCTGTTCTCTTTATCAATCGCTATTGCCTGTCCTAGGTGGCATTGTGGCATTTTTTCCCTGCTATGTTCCTCTTCATATTTCTGCTGCAATCTAGCTCTTATTAGTTTTACTTTATTTGTGCACCAGCATCACGCTCCAAGCTGCCAGCAGCTGAAAGGCTGAATGTGTCTTTCTCCGTGCTCCACCATCAGCTTCTAGCTCAGTCTCCACAGTACAGCAGTTGCTCACGAAATGCAGGGGCGAGAAAGAGGAGCGGGAGAGAAGAGAAAGAGAGGAGGGCAGGAGGAAGGGACACAGGGACAAAGGGGGCAGAAAATTCAATTGAGAAAAAGTAAAACAAAGGCAAAAAAATGTTTTTGGTGAATGTGTGTGAGCATTTTCTGTAAACATAAGGCACCTCGGAGCTCCTAGGATTGGAAAGATTTAAATCTTAGCAGTGTGCATATTTAATTTGCCTTTGACTACCTTGTGCTATACAAATGACTCCATAAATCCTGCTTTGCATGTACACCTGAAAACAGGTGGGTGAAACAGCCTAGACAATGTTTTATTCCTCTTTCCACTGAAGTCAGTCATGGCCTAACTAAAATTCAATGTTTCCTGAAAGGAAAACGAGAAGAACATTTTAAAAGACTAATACATTTATTTTTGATTTAAAAAATCTTTTTTTAAATGTTTTTTCATCGAATTTTGTTTTCAAGTTTGGGGAAGAAAACTGGTAAGGAAAATTTGAGAATTTAATATTATGTAAATATTTATATTATTATAAATATTTATATTATAATATCAATGTTTAAATATTATATTTAATAATACATGATTGTTAACTATAGTAGGAGGAAAAATGTTGTATGTAAGCTGAGTAGTCAACCATTCATTCTCAAAATTCCCAGGAGAATCCAGATGAGCTGTGGGTGAGAATTAATTAGGACTTGCCTAGAAAACATGGCAGAGCCATTGAAGCTGGGCATCTGGCCAGGTTGAGGAGGCCCTCATCTATTCAGTCCATACGAAGTGGTACATGGTAAAGAATCTTCCTCAGGCTACAGTGAGTGAGACCCTGTGGAAAGCTGGCAGAGTCAGTCAACCACAGCTCCACAGTTACCCTGTGCTCACAGATGTTTCCTGCCTTTGGTACCACAGGCAGCCTGCATGGATGCCTCTGTGTTTTCTTGTAAATACATCTGCTGTAGCTAGATTCTCTTCCAGGGTCAATTTCCCCATCATTCAAAAGCAAGCCATGAAGAACTTGTTAGAGAAAACACTGAACATAATTTAATGACTAAGTATGTCTCCATTGCTGGACTGTTTTTGTTTTGTTTTTTGAGACATTGTTCTTATTATAGATAAATCGATTTCACCTAACTGGCAGGAAGACAGAAAGTAGAACAGTCTCTAGGAAAGTGGGCGGGGTTCTTTATCCATTCACAGTAGGCTTAAGTTACAAACAAGAAATGTAGGCCAGACATCTTACTGTTATACTAACATTGCTGTTCATTTTAGAGAATTTACCCTATCTGAGAGCTCATTATTTGTTTACTCTTGGTTATTGGAAAGTGTAAACAAAGTCAGGGCTTCCTCAGATTAGCATTCTGTCATTGTAGCATGAGTAACAACTTCTGACATTTTTAAAGTGTGGTAATTAATTGACTTAAAAATCAGAAAGAAATTTAAATATTTACTACATTAGTTACATTTTCAATGCGTTGATAAAATGCCGTAACCAATGCAAGTTATAAAATGAAGAATTTAATTAATCCACCTAAGAGGGTTAGAATTCATGATGGGGGCGATGAAGGCACAATGACAGGAACAGTTGAGAGCTTATATCAAAACCACAAACAGGAAGCAGGGAATAACTCCTCCTCCAACAAGGCCACACCTCCTTAACCTTCCTATATTATTCCCACACCTGGGAAACAAGTCAAGTATATGACCCTAGAGCGAGTGGTCATTCTAATTCAACCCTCCACAGGCAAACAAAAGTGGCTTGGTAACAACCTCATCCAACTTCTGAAAAAGAAAGGGTTCCTGAGTTCTACCTACTTTGGAAAGGGCACACTGCCAAATCATAGTCCTTTTCTGTGCTGTGTATTTCCTAGTGGCCAAACATGCTTTCCGACACCGTAACTGCCATTTTTCTGTCCCATGTCCTTAATAATATTAAAAATATTTTATTACATTTATTAAGTTCTATTACAGTCTGGATATGAGTGCCTTAGGTCCTGTTTCGGTTTCCTGACCCCTCTTCATGAAAGTATCTATCTTCTTTATCTGTATGCCTACTTAGATTAATTCTAAGCCCTCACCTTTGATATAGTCTCTTGGTTTCATTAAAAGTTGAATTTGATACTTGCTATGGCCTTTGTGAATGCTACTGGTTATTCATTCTATGTTAAACATACATAAAAACTGTAATAAGGCCTGTATCAGGTGTTTTAAGCTCCATTAGTAATAGGAGGGCTTAGACCTCAAGTTGGGTCCACAGATGACCTAGGAAATATTCTGAATTTTGTTCTTTTTAGTTTTGAAAACAGAGATCTTTCACATAAAGCTCAACGTTTAAGTTTTGGTATTTTTTA
The DNA here is from genome assembly GCF_011064425.1 of Rattus rattus. Classification (NCBI taxonomy): domain Eukaryota; kingdom Metazoa; phylum Chordata; class Mammalia; order Rodentia; family Muridae; genus Rattus; species Rattus rattus. Next base: position 36,063,921 of record NC_046157.1, on the reverse strand, counting down.
CCAAAAAGAGAATAATCAGAGTAGCCACATGCTCCACACTTCACCAGCACACTTGGGCTGGTTGTTCTTGACTGTTTTAGGACTGGGCGGCCACTTCTCTTGCCATCTCCTCTGTGACTGTCCCTATGCTAAAATATATCACCTACTCCTGTCACCACCAGACATCCATGTCCATTACTTTGAGAACTTAACTGGAAGGCCCAAATTTCAGTTCACAGCCCCCTAAAATTGCTGAAGCCACTATATTATTTCTTCAACTGAAGTAGCTATTGTAGGTTCTATTCCCAGATCCATGACTTCATTAGCCCAGAGTAATTGACTAGGTTTCCAGGAGTAGGTATGGTTTATCTCCTTTTGAGTGGTCTTGAATACACCATATAACCAGTCTGCACCACTCCTTGGCATAAGCCATTACATATGTCATTGAAAAGAAAAGAAAAAGGAAAAGAAAAGAAAAGAAAAGAAAAGGTATAGGGCAGAATAAATGAACAGAAAATTAAGAGAAAGAGAATGGGGGCTACACAATTCTTGCTACATTGTTCTGTTGCTCATTAGATATGGCTTCCAACTCGAGGTCTCAGGGAACTGGAGAATGCTGTTTTCTAGTCATGAAAGACAAATCTTATAGACTATATACTATATAAACATATATCACAGATAATATTTATTGGAATCATGTTTATTTGTAGCAAGGACTCTGAAGCCCAAAGTAAGTGAATTTGAGGGATGCAATCCCAGCCACTAAAAAGAGAGCACACATTCACTTTACATGCTCACGGTTTCTTAGCACATTTTAAGAGGAGCTAATGATTCTTTCTCGAGGATGCTCATTTTGGCCTCTTTAGCTGCGAAGATCAGAAGAAAGTGCTTTGCAGTGTAGCAACTTGATTTATTTTTACCTTTCACTGAAAGAGAATTGTCAGACCTGGTATAGTCACTACTGACAGAAAAGTAAGGAAAACTTTCTCTTTCCTAAGGAAACTGTCAGTAGGATTTCCATCACCAGTCTGTGAGGCAACAAAGATGGTGACCAAAGATGGTGACACGGGGATCCAGAAACAAAGATAATAGCAAAGCAAGCAGTGCTCTGTTCTCCTTTTTTCAGAATTTAATTCTATATTTTCTGAGAGAGAGAGAGAGAGAGAGAGAGAGAGAGAGAGAGAGAGAGAACAAGCACAAGTATGTGCAGGTGCCTACTGAGGACAGAAAAGATCAGAGTCCCTGTAATTGGTGTTGCAGGTGGCTGTAAGCCTCTGACTTTGGGTGTTGGGAACTGAATCTCAGTCCCAGAAAAAAATATCAAATGCTCTAAACCACTGAGCATTCTCTCCAGTCCCTCTTGATTTCACAGCAATGTACAGCATTCAGTTCTTACTGAGGATGATCCACTGACGGTACATGAAGCTGGAAAGTTGCCTGTTTCCTCCTTTCTCATAACCGTCACCCTGTTTTAAGATTCACTTCCTACTCCACTTCATAAACTTGCATTTTAAACTACCAGGAAGACAAATAGTTAACTAGAAATAAAACTTCTTAAACTTGTTTCGTCATGAAAATTTTGGTCCAGATGTCAACAGATACAATGAAAGGTCAGGGGGCCACAACAGGTACTTGAGCTCCCCATGAATAAACAGAATCAGGAAAGATGCTTCTTGCCAGTGGGTAGCAAGGCTACCAAGGCAGTCAAGCATAGGGCTCTATGATACCTGCAATAACCCAGTGGCTGTGGCTCTCTGCTTTCCACGAACCCTTCAGATGACCATTGGTACTCAGTGCCTTCTTAATGGGATTTGGGGTTTAGATGCTAAACAATTAACTTGTAATATAACTCATTAAATATATTTATTTGTTTTTACCTTATTGCAGCCATCTGCACACTCTTGAAAATATCTTCTCTTGCTTCCAAAAATAGCCTCCCAAGTCTCGCTCAAGATAAAGTTGAGTTGGTAAGGAGATACAGAAGTCTTCCATACACTTCAGAACTCCTTGAAGAGCCTCAGTAACAGGAACCATGACACAGCTTCAGTGTGTGGATGCCCATGTTTGTCTTCTAGTTGGCTTTCCCCTGAAGGAGAACAGAAGCACCGTGTGAGTTATCAAAAGCAAAAAGGGGAAAGGGAGAAGTGGTAAAGACACCTGAAGTTAATATGGAGTGGCATAAGAGACACCCAGGTCTCACCTGCCTTAGCTATAGCCTGTTCTCATTTCCCCTCAAGACCTTCTCGGAATCAGGGCAGGGACTGAAGCTGAAAAGCTGCTACTTGTCCAGCCTTTGATCATGAACTTCATCATCCTGAAACAGACTGTTCTCCAGCTCCAAACCCACCCTACCCCTTCCTTTTGGCAGAACCAATTTTTATCTTAAGTATCCTTTAGGCAGCATATCAACAGCAGGGAGGCAACGTGGTACAAAGGAAAGCAACACACATTATGACAAGGGAACAAAAAAGTGCACTCCTTCAATGAGCTAAAGACTTCAGAGAACCAAGCTGGAAAACAGGCAATGGAACCATTGGGTAAGCATGCCACATCTAAACTAAAAGACTGTACAAAATCATTCTGATCATTAAGACGATTACAGGCAAAACTTCTAGACAGTCAGATTTCAAAAGAAATGACCAGTATATGGGTTTTTATGCAATTCTATTCTCACATAAAGTTTATGAGAATAATTCTTCTGACATAGAACAAATATTTCAATGAATAGAACATTTATACACACATACATATTTGTGTGTGTGTGTGTGTGTTTGTGTGTGTATCTGTCAATATGTATGTCTTCTGACCTCATTGGGTGCCTGTACACACAGGTGCTTCTACACACACACACACACACACACACACACACACACACTTGTGCCATATAGAAAGATAATTAACTTCCCCCTTTCTTCTATAACTTACATGGTGCATTTGTTCTTCAACAGGGGAAATATGTGTGTGTGCATTTGCCTACCTCTGCTTGTACAAACACATATGTATACACACTCATGTGTGTGTGTGTGTGTGTGTGTGTGTGTGTGTAGGGAGAGAGAGAGAGAGAGAGAGAGAGAGAGAGAGAGAGAGAGAGAGAGAGAGAGAGAGAGAGAGAAATATCCTCAGACTGCTTGGAAGGTGAAATTCAGACCTCTATTAGAGATCTGAAGCGTTTTGCAGGAAACATTTGCTCCCTTCTCACCTAAGCTGTACTGAAAAAACTATTTTACTGACAAATAATTATGTACTTATAGAACATTATATAATATTTTATACATGTTTACATTGTAGAATAATTAAATTGGACTGGTTATTAGACCCATTACCATTTAAACTCATTTATTTATTGATGATGGATATTTAAAAACTACTCTGGTGGGAATTTTGAAATACATTAATTAGCTACACTCACTGTGCCATGCGAGAGCCGTTGAGTTGTTACTGCCATCTAGCTGACGAGTCTGACCTTAGAGGCGGATGTTTTACTAAGCAGATATAGACCCGATCCCCAGGTGATGCTGGTTGAGTTGTTTTAATCTGTGATTCTCCTATACCTCCAATGACACCGAACTTTACAGCAGCATTGTTTGTTTGCTTGCTTGCTTGCTTGTTTTACTTTTTCACTTTACATCTTGCTTACTGGCCCCTCCTCCTGGTCACCCCCTCCCACAATCCTTCCCCACCCCCCACTCTTCTCCTTGGAGGTGGTAGAAGTTACTTCTCATTTCATCAAACTCAAATTAACATTTAGCATTTCTCTCACTACAAGTGTCAGCATCTACCACTCTTTTAGCAACAATATCTGCAACTTTCTAGTAAGAAATTCACAGAAAGGTATATAACATTAATGTTACATCTTTAACATTAACTTTGTTGTTTATATCTGAAAATATTAAGCATGTACTTCAAAAGTATAGTTGTTCTCAATACTGCTAGTGTTGTCATAAAGCAGCAGAAATTTCCTTTGGAAAATATTTTGACTTGTGTGTTTTCTTATTGTTCAATTCTCTTGAAATTATTTTTGAGTTTAGAAACTTTATCAGACTTCTAAATAAGTCCAAGATACATAAAACATTGAGAACCTGATATAATTTTGGATATATTTGGGCTGACAAGTCTCTTTGGATGTTTTGCTATGTTTCTACACACTCTATAAGCACTTCTGCACCAGCTCTACCACTAGTTGCCATTGATTTCTTGTTTGCTCCTCTAACAATCAGTATAGTGATGGAATGAAAGATACACACATGAAAAGCATTTTGCAGATGAAATGATATGGCTGAAGAAACTGGGTCTTTAAGGTAGACAACAAACCAGGAAGTGGCCATTGCTTTTTCTGGACTCAATTCTCATCAACCTCATTCAGAGGAATGAATTCTCATATTTAGTTCAGGAACCCTTAAAGTTACCACTGAATATAGAATCTTCATATTTCCACAATATACAATTTTATCTTATTTTATTTAACAAGTTTATATTTCATTAGAAGTGTCAACATATGTATACAAATATATACATACCACCATACATATGCTAATTTATCCCTCAGAATCAACAGAAATTGGTTCCAGGACCCACTGGAGACAAACAAATCCATTTATGCTCATGCCCAATGTAGAAATGTGCCACGCCCAACCTCGACCAGCAAGGAAGACACGACCACAGGAGATCTTCTTCAAGCAGTTTTACTCAGGAACCTTGATACAATCTTCTGACCTCTATCTCTTCTGACACTCTCTTTTCTGACTCTCTCTCCTCTGACTCTCTCTCCTCTGACTCTCCTCTGACTCTCTCTCCTCTGACTCTCTCTCTTCTGACTCTCTCTCCTCTGACTCTCTCTCCTCTGACTCTCTCTCTTCTGACTCTCTCTCCTCTGACTCTCTCTCCCTCTGACTCTCTCTCCTCTGACTCTCTCTCCCTCTGACTCTCTCTCCCTCTGACTCTCTCTCTTCTGACTCTCTCTCTTCTGACTCTCTCTCTCCGGGGAACGCCCCGCACCACACTTAAATAGCTAGCACTGGCCAGTCCTAGCAAGCCACGTGGGTCATGTAGATAGGCTGTCACTATGCGGAAGCTAGCAGGTCAGGCAGACATAGCCAAATAAGGACTTGTTTACTGCAAGGAGCGCTCACCGTTGGGAGGGTGGAAGGCGGAAACCAGCACCATCTTTGAGGCATAGCACGTCGCAGCTCTCTACAGAAATGATAGAATATGTGTTGGTAAGACTTGGTGAATACAGCTGAAGATTCCTCCTTCCACCATAGGGACTTATTGTCATCAGCTAGTTATATAAAGCAGTCAAAACAAAAAAACTTTGGGAAATTAAATGAAAAGGAAACATTTGGAGAGAGACCAGATGTTTACTTTTATTTTTATAAAGAAGGATAGGCTTTGTTCAAAGGAGCAAAGGGACACTAACATTGCTAAATTTGTTCAGAAAACCATTTACTTTTTATTAACTTAGTTTTATATTAGAAGTCTTGTTGATGGGAAAGCTGATTTACTTGACAAAGTTATGTCTTTTTCTCCTAGCCATTAAACCTACCCAAATACTTATTACAACATTGTACATGTAGACGGTATTTTTAACTTTTACTGAAATTGGCTGATGATTTGCTGGGTGTACCCACTTTTTATCACCAATAGACTGACGTAAGACAAAATGGTAAGCATAAAGAACTCCAAGTAGCATGTTTAATATTTCTTATCCATTCCAATATAACAAAAGGTACAAGAATCATCAAAATTAACTGATATTTTGTAACTCCTACCTTTAGCTTCAAAAGATCTTTTCTTCAGGAAGGCATTTTGTTAGCTTGGTGTTTTGAGATGTTTAAATCCTATTCGACTACTTACAAACCTCACTGTCCTTGAATACTATTGCTAAGAAAACCAGCAATTAAATCATACACTACTAAGTGAATAGTGTCCTGGACCAGAGACCCCGTATTTGGGGCTATAATGCTAACTAATGAGGTAAGGACACTTGCACTATTACAGACTTTTAACGCTTCCTAACATTTTCCAATTCTGTGATGCTGTGTAGTCAAAAGTAAAAGATGGAGTCTGACATCAGCGTGACTATAGCCGACTGCTGTCTGACCCGGAATCGCTACAACATTACTTCCAACTTCTTGAACAGAACTACTTCAAAGTCGAATTTGATATCAAATGGCATGATGTGTCCTTTGAAACTCCAGAATACACCCAGCCAAACATTCCTGGAGCAAGGTTCCTTGCTGCATAATTCAGCTAACTTGCACAGAAGACTGAAAAGCACTAGCCTGTTCGCATGCACAGGAATTTCTGAGAGAATGAATAATTAAAATGGAATCATAGAAAATAAAGTCATATTTTTAACCTATGAGATAGTAAAGAGCACACGTGTTTGAAAAACCATGCATATGCCTCTGGAAAAAAAATATACGTGGAGAAGCTAGGATGTTAGAATTATATGCATACAGTCATATGACCTAAAACTCAAGCCTAGAGAAGAAGAAAGCGTAGCAATCTGAAAATATTGTTATCATTACTTATAAAGCTATTTTGCATTGTTTTCTGTTTGAGCATGCATGTGTGTGCGCATGCGCACTCATGCGTGTGCGCAAGTGCAGACGCATTTATACATGTTTATGTGGATGTACTTCTGTGCGCATGTGCTATGGAGGCTGGAGGTTAGAACCCTTTCGACTCCAGGTAGTGTTTTGTAATGGGTTCATTTGTAGCCATCTATGTGTACATGGGTGTAGAACCATATTGGAGAATGGGTAACCTTTCAAGAACTGCCTATCTGAATAAAATGACTCTTCTTTCTTTCCCAGCAGCCATCAGTGGCCAGTAGCGCCCCAGGTAGTGCTCTGGAGTGCCTCCTCCATCAAATTTGCTTTTACCTGGTATAGGTCTCACAGCCCAGTATCTTGAAATGTATCTGGAAATCAAAACACTATTATTGTGACCACCATATGAGCATGTAATCAGGCTAAGGGTCTGAGGTTTTCACACTCACACACATTGGTACAGCACAGCCAGAGCCATGCCCTCTCTCCTTGGAAGAGTAAAACAATTTGATATTTCTCAAACTTCTATGTATATAAAAATCAAGTTCGGAGTTTAACTGTTTATTCTTACAAGCCACTTGTAAGAATAAGTTTATGATTTGTGAAACCAGTGCTAAGTGAAAGGATCTTCATATTTTAAAAGTTCTCTGGTTAGCTTTCATAGAAACCAGATGCTCCATTTTAAGAAATGCCAAACCACTCATTATTTGGTTCATAGGGGGGCAGTGGTGAATCATTTTCATCATTAGGTTGTCCTCTCCCAACTCAATATTAGCCACTTTTTGATGACCCTCTAATTAACGATGCTGGGCATCATCTGCAAGTTCTTTTCCCAGACAGTCAACATCACATGCAAATGTACTAGGAGAGGAAAAAAATATAGCACAACCAAATTTGCCTCAACCTTTTATCTACAACAAATCCCTCATAAAACCCTGAAATTCTAAGAAAGTTCACCAAAACCTAACTTCAGATTGACATATTTCAAGCCATACTACAGAGCAATAGTAATAAAAACCCATATGGTATTGGCCTAAAAACAGACAGGTTGATTAATGGAATTGAATCGAGACCCAGAAGTAAATGAATACATATGAACAATTGATTTTTGAAAAAGAAGCCCAAAGTATACAGTGGTAAAAAGAAAACATCTTCTACGAATGGTTCTGGCTTAATGGGAAGTCTGCATGCAGAATAATGCAAATAGATCCACATCTATCACCCTGCACAACAAAACTCAGGTCCATGTGGATCAAAGAGAGACACTAAATCTGATCAGGAAAGAAAGTGGGGAATAGCCTTGAACACATTGACACCAATGGCTCAGGCATTAGGATCAACAATTAATAAATGGACCTCATGAAACTGAAAAACTTCTGTAAGGCAAAGGACACTGTCAAAAGGGCAAAACATAAGCCTAAAGAATTGGAAAAGATCTTCACCAATATGAAAGAATTCAAGAAAGTAGACACTAACAGCCCAAATAACCCGATTAAGAAATGGAGTACAGAGCTAAACAGAATTCTCAATAGAGAAATATCTTGTGACCAAAGAACACTTAAAGAAAGGGTCGACATCCTTGGTCATCAGGTAAATACAAATCAAAATGATTATGAGATTCCATATTATACCTGTCAAAATAGTTAAGATCAAAAACTAAATGACAACTCATGGTAGTAAGGATGTGGACCATGGGGTACACTTTTCCATTACAGGTGGGAGTACAAAGTAGTACAGCTATTTTGGAAATAAATTTGATGGTTTCTCAGAAAATTGGGAATAGTTCTAACTTAAGACTAATCTATACCACTCCTGAGCACATATCCAAAAGATGCTTCACCATACCACACAGATGCTTCACCATACCACACAGATGCTTCACCATACCACACAGATGCTTGCTCAACTATGTTCATAGCAGCTTTATTCATCATAGCAAGAAACTGGAAGCAACCTGAATGCCCTTCAACTGAAGAATGGATAAAGAAAATGTAGGAGATTATTCAGTGGAGTATTACTCAGCTATTAAAAACAAGAACGTCATGAAAGTTTACTAGAAAATGAATAAAACTAGAAAATATCATCCAGAGTGAGGCAAGCCAGACCCAGAATGACAAACATTGCATTCCTCATTTATTAGTGGATATTAGCCATAAAGTACAGGATAAGCACGTGTCTAAGAATTTCTTTGCTGTGAAGATTTACATGAGCAAGGAAATGCTTATAAAGGAAAACATTTAATTGGGGCTGCCTTAAACTTCAGAGATTTAGTCCAATATCATCATGGTAGGAAGCATGGCATCCTGCAGGCAGACTTGGTGCTAGAGGAGCCAAGAGTTGTACATCTTGACCGAAAAGCAGCCAGGAGGAGAGTGTCTTCTGAAAGCAGCCAAGAGGAAGGTCTCCTTTCCAAATTGGGTGAAGCTTGAGTACTAGGAGCCCTCAAAGCCTACGTACACAGTGACACACTTCCTCCAACAAAAACACACCTATTGCAACAAAACCACACCTCCTAATAGCGCCACTTCTCATGGGCCAAGCATATTCAAACCACCACACCATGCTATGATCCACAGACCAACAAAGCTAAGTAATCAGGAGGTCCCAAAGTAGCATGCTCTAATTTCACTCAGGAGGGAAAATAAAATATACGTGGGGGTAGAGGGAGGAAATCAACAAGGCAGGTAAGGGAGTGGGGAGAAAAAAGGAGGGATCAAACTTGGGAAAGGAAGAGGGCAAGAGAACTGAAATCAGTTTGGGAGAAGCATCTCTGTGACAAGATAGAAATTTAGAACAATGGAAGCTCCTAGGAATCAAGGACAGTGACTCTAGCTAAGTCTACTAGCAATAGGGGATATGGAACCTAAGACAGCCACCTCCTATAACCAGGCAAGATTTCCAATGGAGGGATAGGGACACCTACACTGCTACAAGCCCTTTGATCCACAATTTGACCTGCCTGCAAGATGTGCAAGAATAAAGATGGAGCAGAAATTATGAAAGTGGTCAAACAATGACTGGACAAACTTGAGATCCATGCTAGGTGAGAGAGTCCACTACTGATACTATTAATGATATCATGCTATACTTGTAGAAAGGAGTCCAGCATAACTGTTATCTGAGAGGTTTTACCCAGAAGCTGATTAAAATAGATTCAGAGACCCACAGCCAAGCATTAGAAAGAGTTGGGGGCAGGGGAGTGGAAAAGAAGGAAAAAAGATTAAGGGGGACAGAGTGGTCAAGGAAACCACAAGAAAACCTACAGAATTAAATAATCTGGGCCCCTAGGTCCTCACAGAGACTGAACCAGCAGCCAGAGACCATGCAGGGGATAAACCTAGGCCTTCAGTACATAGGTAATAGATGTGCAACTTTATCTTCATGTGGGTTCCCTAAGGGCAGGAGCAGGGACTGTTACTTTGCTGACTACCTTTGGATTCTTTTCTTCTAACTGGGCTTTTTTGTCTAGCCTCAATAGAAGTTCCCACTGCAACTTGATATTGGAAGGGGGGGTTGATATTTGTGGGAGGCCTCTCTCAGAAGAAAAAAGGAGGGGGTAGAAGGAGGGGAGGTGAGAGGGTAGGACTGGAGGAGAGAAGGGAGGGGAAACTTTGATGGAGTAAATAAAATAGTAGTGGTACTACTACTGATGATGATGATGGTGGTGGTGGTGGTGGTGGTGGTGGTGGTGGTGGTGGTGGTGGTGGTGGTGGTGTGGTGGTGGTGGTGGTGGTGGTGGTGGTGGTGGTGGTGGTGGTGGTGGTGGTGGTGGTGGTGGTGGTGGTGGTGGTGGTGGTGGTGGTGGTGGTGGTGATGGTGGTGGTGGTGGTGGTGGTGGTGGTGGTGGTGGTGGTGGAGTGATAATGAGATTGACAGAAAATGGATGGAATTTACTTCACTTGACATTATCCAAATCCAAGAGAAAAGTTCATTGGATTATTAAAGATTTCAGAAAGATTCTATTTTAGATACAGCTAGGTAGGGATTTCTTTTCTTCTACCTCATGGCTGCCTTGACCAAATATATAATTATGACACTTAGAGAAGCCATGCCGCATGCCCCCGTCTCCTCATCAGATAACCATATAGTACATTCCTAGAATCTGATTTCCAAAGTTTAAACTCTGACATTAGTGGCCATGGTATCTGAAGTCTTTGCACAGATTTGACTAAATAATTTCTCAAGATAGTGAAACCTCTTTGAGAAACCCAGCCTAATCCTTTCTCATTTAAACTCTCATTTCATAGGTTCATTTAACATACTAGATAACAAGGAAAAACAGGATCATTGGCATAGGTTTTTTTTTATTACTTTTGTGTTGTTTCTAAAAACAAAAACACTATGTTAGTGATTAGCACTAGGAAGCTAATGAGGCAGAGGCCCTACTGGTAGGGTTAAATGACTGAGCTTTTTTGAGGGTCAGGGCAGAGGCCAAGGAATGCCACAAATATCTCACCATGAAGCAGATCTAAGGAGATTATTTGGGAAAGGGTGGAGCAAAAGGCTGCCTAGCAACAGGGACAAGAGAGACACAGACACAAACATAGACATAGAGACAAAGAAAGAGACACACAGATCAAGAAACAGAGAATGAGAGACAGAGAACAGGAGACAGAGAATAGGACTTGATGGTGGAGAACTTTTAAAGAAAGCTTTTAAAGAAAGCTGGTGCCTTCTTGTCTCCACCTGCACCCAGAGCTAAGGCACTCTGGACACAAAACCTGACCTGAAAGAGTTGATCTCCCAGGAGGTCTCTCACTTGAAAAATCACAGGCTCACAGGCTCATAGGCCCATAAGAGGGACAAGGTCCAGTCAGACCAACTAACATCAGAGATAACCAGGTGGCAAGAGGCAAGCACAAGACCCTAAGTAACAGAAACCAAGACTGGCATCATCAGATCCCAGTTATCCCACCACAGCAAATATTGGATATCCCAACACAGCAGAAAAGCAAGATTTGGATGTAAATCACACCGCATGATGATGATAGAGGACTTTAAGAAGGACATAAATAGCTCCCTTAAAGGAATACAGGACAACACAGGTAAACAAATAGAAGCCCTTAAAAAGGAAACACAAAAACCCTGTAAAGAGTTACAGGAAAACACAGCAAAATAGGTGAAGTAATTGAACAAAACCATCCATGATCTAAAAATGGAAATAGAAACAATAAAGAAATGACAAAGGGAGACAACCCTGGAGACAGAAAACCTAGGAAAGAGATCAGGAGTCATAGATGCAAGCATCACCAACAGAATACAACAGATTGAAGAGAGAATCTCAGGGTCAGAGGATACCATAGAAAACATTGACATGACAGTCAAAGAAAATGCAAAAGTTGAAAAGCTCCTAACCCAAAATATCCAGAACATCCAAGACACAATGAGAAGACCAAACCAAAACATCATAGGTATAGAAGAGAACAAAGATTCCCAACTTCAAGGGCCAATAAATATCTTCAATAAAATTATAGAAGAAAAACTCTCTAATCTAAAGAAAGAGATGCCCATGAACATACAAGAAGCCTACGGAACCCCAAACAGATTGGACCAGAAAAGAAATTCCTCCCTTCACAAGAATACCCATGGCAGGGAAGGGAGAGGCAAAGATTAAAACAGAGACTGAAGGAACACCCATTCAGAGTCTGCCCCACATGTGGCCCATACATACACAGCCACCCAATTAGACAAGATGGATGAAGCAAAGAAGTGCAGACCGACAGGAGCCAGATGTAGATCGCTCCTGAGAGACACAGCCAGAATACAGCAAATACAGAGGTGAATGCCAGCAGCAAACCACTGAACTGAGAATAGGACCCTGTTGAAGGAATCAGAGAAAGAACTGGAAGAGCTTGAAGGCTCGAGACCCCCATATGTACAACAATGCCAAGCAACCAGAGCTTCCAGGGACTAAGCCACTACCTAAAAAGACTATACATGGACTGACCCTGGACTCTGACCTCATAGGTAGCAATGAATATCCTAGTAAGAGCACCAGTGGAAGGGAAGCCCTGGGTCCCATTAAGACTGAACCCCAGTGAACTAGACTTTTTGGGGGAGGGGCGGTAATGGGGGAGGTTGGGAGGGAACACCCATAAGGAAGGGGAGGGGGGGGATGTTTGCCGAAACCGGGAAAGGGAATAACACTTGAAATGTATAAAAGAAATACTCAAGTTAATAATAAAAAATAAAAAAAGAAAAACAACACATAAAAGGGTTGATATTTCTAATGAAATCATCAATCACATGAATAATATACATTTGATCTCTAATATGCACAGCTAAGGCCATCTTCCCTCTCATTCAAAAATTAACCAGTTCCTTGAGGAAAAAAAACCTTGCCAGTCTGAAAGATAGTATGACCAAAATAAAGATCACTTTGCAAACCCTCATTGTTGGAGGAAAAGTTGTAAAACATCTGCTTAAGATTCAACTTCGGAAACCGGGAAAGGGAATAACAGTCGAAATGTAAATAAGAAATACCCAATTTAATAAAGATTAAAAAAAAAAAAGAAAAAAAAAGAAATTCCTCCCATCACATAATAGTCAAAACACCAAATGCACAGAACAAAGAAAGAATATTGAAAACAGTAAAAGAAAACGGTCAAGCAATATATACAGACAGATCTATCAGAATTATACCAGACTTCTCAAAGGAAACTATGAAAGCTAGAAGATGTTGGAAAGATGTTGTACAGACACTAAGAGAACACAAATACCAGCCCAGGCTACTATATCCAGCAAAACTCTCAATTTCAATAGAGGGAGAAACCAAGATATTCCATGACAAAACCAAATTTACACAATATCTTTCTACAAATCCAGCCCTACAAAAGATAATAGATCAAAAACTTCAGTACAAGGAGGGAAGCAACACCCTAGAAAAAGCAAGAAAATAATCTTCTTGAAACAAACCAAAAAAAAAAAAAAAAGAGAGCCACACAAACATAATTCCACCTCTAACAACAAAAATAGCAGGAAACAACAATTAGTATTCATTAATATCTCTTAACATCAATGGACTCATTTCCCCAATAAAAAACAAAGACTAACATTTTAGAAAAAAATTTCTAATGCATTTTTAATGCTGCATACAGGAAATGCATCTTTGTGACAAAGACAGACACTGCCTAAGAGTAAAAGGGTGGGAAAAATTTTCAAAACAAATGGTCCCAAGAAGCAAGCTGGAGCAAACATTCTAATAGTGAATTAAATCAACTACAAACAAAAATTATCAAAAAAAAACATAAGAAAGGATACTTATCAAAGGAAAACTCTACCAAGGTAAACTCTTAATTCTCAATATCTATACTCTAAATGCAAGGGAACCCACATTCATGAAAGAAACATTACTGAAGCTCAAAGCATACATTGCACCACACACAATAACAGTAGGAGATTTCAACACACAACTCTTATCAAGAGACAAATTATGGAAAGAGAAACTAAATAGAAACACAGTGAAGCTAACAGAAGTTACAAGCCAAATGGATTTAACAAATATCTATATAACAAAGACTATACCTTCTTCTCAGGACCTCATGGTACCTTCTACAAAACTGATCACATAATCAGTCACAAAACAGACCTCAGTAGATACAAGAAGATTGAAATAATCCCATAAATCCTACCAGATCACCATGGACTAATGTTGGTCTTCAATAACAACAAAAACAACAAAAGGCCCACATATACATGGAAGCTGAACAGTGCTCTACTCACTGATAACTTGGTCAAGGAAGAAATAGAGAAATTAAAGAAATCTTAGAATTTAATGAAAATGAAGGCATAACATACCCAAACTTATGGGACACAATGAAAGCAGTGCTAAGAGGAAAACACACAGCTCTGAGTGCCCCCAAAAAGAAACTGGAGAAAGCATACACTAGCAACTTGAAAGCGCATCTGAAAACTCTAGAACAAAAAGAAGCAAATTCACACAATAAGAGTATACAGCAGGAAATAATCAAAACCAGAGCTGAAATCAACCAAGTAAAAACAAACAAACAAACAAAACTGTATAAAGAATCAACAAAACCAAGGTTCTTTGAAAAAATCAACAAGATAGATAAACACTTATTTGAGACAGAGGGCACAGAGACAGTATCCAAATTAACAAAATCAAAAATGAAAAGGGAGACACAACAATAGAAACTGAGGAAATTCAAAAAAATTATCAGATCCTACTACAAGAGCCTATACGCAACAAAACTAGAAAATCTGGATGAAATTGATAATTTTCTAGACATATACCAGGTACTAAAGTTAAATCAGGATCAGATAAACCATCTAAACAGTTCCATAACCCCTAAAAAAATAGAAGCAGTCATTCATTAAAAGACTCCCAATGGGAAAAAAAGTATAGGACCAGGTGGGTTTAGTGCAGAATTCTATCAGACCTTCAGAGAAGACCTAATACCAATACTCTTCATACTACTCCACAAAATAGAAACAGAAGGAACACTACCCAAAGATAGCACTTTCAACAAATGGTGCTGTTTCAACTGGAGGTCAGCATGTAGAAGAATGCAAAGTAATCCATTCATATAGCTCTGTACAAAGATCATGTCCAAGTGGATCAAGGACCTCCACATAAAAGCAAATACACTCAAAAAATTAAAAGAAAAAGTAGGGAAAAGCCTCAAACACATAGGCACAGGGGAAATGTTCCTGAACAGGACACCAATGGCTTATGCTCTAAGATCAGGAATGGATTAATGGGACTCCATTAAATTTCAAAGCTTCTGTAAGACAAAAGACACTGTTAATAGGACAAAATGGCAACCAACAGAATGGTAAAATGTCTTTACCAATCCTACATCCAATAGAGGGCTAATATCTAATATACATAAAGAAATCAAGACTCAAGAGAATCAAGTAATCCTATTAAATAATGGGGTACAGAGCTAAACAAAGAATTCTCAACTGAGAAAGGTTGAGAAGCCCCTAAAGAAATGTTCATTCCTTCATTCTCTGGTCCAAACTTTGTCTCCATATCTCCTTCTATGAATAATTTTGTTCCTCCTTTAAGAAGGACTGAAGCATCTGCACGTTGGTCATCCTTTTTCTTGAGCTTCATGTAGTCTGTGGATTCAGACAATATTGCTGATTCCAAGAAGTGCTTGCTGACAGGAGCCTGATATAGCTGTCTCCTGAGAGGCTCTGCCAGATCATGACAAATACAGAATCGAATGCTCACAGCTAACCATTGAACTGAGAATGAGGCCCCCATTGGAGGATTTAGAGAAAGGATTCAAGGAGCTGAAGGGGTTTGCAACCCCATAAGAACAACAATACCAACCAACCAGAGCTCCCAGTGACTAAACCACCATCCAAAGAGTACACATGGACAGAACCATGGCTCCAGCTGCATATGTAGCAGAGAATGGACTTATTGAGTATGAATGGGAGGAGAAGCCCTTGGTCCTGCCAAGGTTGGACCCTCCAGTGTAGGGGAAGCAATGGGTGGTTGAGTGGGGAACCAACCAATGAGTATACATGAAGGGCCCCATGACTCCAGCCACATATGTAGCAGAGAATGACATTGTCCAGGATTAATAGGAGGAAAAGCCCTTGGTCCTATGAAGGCTCATTTTTCTAAGGTATGGTAATGCCAGCTTGTTGAGTGGGAGTGGGTGTGTGGGAGTGGGAGCATTCTCATAGAAGCAGGGGGAGAGGTAAGGGGGAACATGAGAGGGGGGAAAGGGAAAAACATTTGAAATGTAAATACATAAATATCCAACAAAAATAAATTTAAAAAAAGAAAGCTGGTAATGGCATAGCCTAATCATTGAGGAATACTGAGACTAACACCCACTATTTTCACAACTCATTTCAATAGACTAGATAATGCTCCAGAATCAGCTGAAAATGCAAACATTCCTCAAATTTGTGCCAAGTGGTGAAAATAATGTACCAGATTAAAAGCAACTTTGGGATGTCACATATCCAATTGACATTCACAGGGAATGTCTGATAAATGAAAGTACAGGAAGACCATGCACATCTTCAGGGACACTGACCTCTCAGCTGCCAGAGGAGATTGTGTTCTCAACACATTGTCATCCACACTGGCAATGTTTGCAGCATTTGTCATGCTCACACAGAAGAAAAATAATGCAAAGAGTTTGCGTTGACATACAATCATGTTGAGTGCACTTAAAGAGAAGAGTTTTGAAAAGTAGAAAAATAACATTAATAAGGTATGTATGTTAGGGAATATTGCAATTAAAAAGTTTTACAGTCAAATTTGATTAGGTTTGAAATAAGGCTTTTCTCACACTAGTAATGTGGGCAAAAATCTTAATAATAATAGACTCTATTGAGCAGCCCTGTGATAGGCGATCTGAAGTGCTTTAACCATTATGAATGGTTCAGCTGGCTAAAGTCAGTTCTTTTTTGGTCATATAATCTCTGTAAGTATTTAAATGAAACCACAAGTTAGAAAATACTAAAGTACTAAATACAATGTTTGAAAATCAATAACACTATGAATGCTGTCTTCTATTATGTTGTATAATTCTTTTTCTATTTTGTTTCACTAGGTTTTATATTGTTAAGACATGTGAAATAATTTCTCCTACAAAAAAATAAAAAGGATAAAAAAGAACCTTAAGTATGTTGTTTCAACCAAATTAAGGAGGATGTATGATGATATTTTATGTATAAGAGTTCAAACAGGGCTGGGTGCTGAAAGGTAAGTAAATACACAGAAATGTAGGACATGTCTGAAAAGCAACCAAAATGCTTCAGCTTTCCATGTTAGGTCCTGTACTGCTTTATCCCTGTTGGTCATCTTTATGTTACTGTCAGATTAGCTGAGGTAATCATCTTAAAAGGGTGAAGGGTCATTTCGCCTCCCCTTTCTGAGATTTGTGTCCATGATACTCATTGCCCTCCCCTCCCCCAATGCTCTGCTTGGAACACAACAATGTGTGTGTGTGTGTGTGTGTGTGTGTGTGTGTGTGTGTGTGTGTGTGTGTGTATGAGATTCCATTTGCCCTACGAATACAATAAATAGAAGACCTTTGATGTGTCCTACCCTTTTAATTTACATTACTTCCCAGTAGTGCCTAGCTGGAGACTATGTCTTTTGTCCGTGACTCTTAGAAAACGCTGGAGATTCAAACTGCAGAGCTATCTAAAGGAAAGAGAATCGCATACACATGTATGTTGAGTGCTTATTTACCCATCTCTCTTCCTTCAGCTAACAAGTCACTTCTTCCTTCCTGACCCCTTCTCATGCTGCTTCATTCCTTTGAGTAACACTTTCAAATGCTCTTAAAAGCAAATATATCTAGAAGATTTACAATACCCACATCCCTGAAATTATCTAAAATATTTTTTGAAAATTCTAAAAGCAGGGCTGTAGTGGCACATGTCTTTCATCCCAGCACTCTGGAGACATAGTCACATAGATTGAGTTTGAGGCCAGCCTGGTTTACACAATAACCCTACCTAGAAAAAAATTGGGAAAAAAATCGTCTCTTGTGTTCTGAAATGCAGATATTCTTGTTAACTGTGTAGAAGTGGATACATATATTTTAAAGTGTGTTAAAGCCTAATTTGTATGGAATTTGTCTTAACTTGTTCCATTTATATGTGATTTTCCCTTTAAGAAAATCATACATGTCTTAACCCATGTCATAAAAAACTGTTTAATGGTTTTAGTGTTTTGACTTTAGATAAATATTAAGTACACAGCACTTAAAGAAGATTTTACTAAAATACCACTCAAAGATGCAGAAAATAGCAAAAATCCTACAGAAGTATAGATAGTAATAGATAGGAAATAAATGTATTAAATCTAAAATAGTCTCCTTTTAAACTAACAAAAGGGTAAATACGACTTTTGTTGTTCTTAGTGACATTTACAGACAATATGTTATTTTTGCAAAGTTACCATGGAATAAATGGGAAGAATCAACCACATAGGGAAGTCAAGGTAGGGGAGTGACGATGCTCTCCCATGGTACAGCCCACTCTGTCAATCAATTCTGAGCATCCTGCCCTGCTTCTTTCTGTTAGTGCTGAGTTAATTCAGTAGAATTAATTCAGAGCATCTACACTGTTGACTCTATGGACTCAACCTGATACCCCCATGTATTTTCCAGCTTAGAGGTGGGCGTATGACCCAGAAATGTTGACTGAGCTTCAAATGTCAAAAGTCCATTTGTTACAGAGAAATGTGAAAGAACCAATTAAAATTTCAGATGAGAGCCAAAGAGATCCTAATGGTAAATGGCAGCAGTATATATCGATGGCTGCACATGGTATGGGATCACCGTGGTGTGTGATTTTACCCACCATAAACATGACTTTAGCTGATAGGATTAAAGAAGAAAAAATTAATACATGTCACTTAGCTGAGAGTTGATAGTTTACAATAAATAGATGAAAATGTGTGCTTGTTCTCCTCCCTGCTACTCATACTCATTGCCATAAAAGGTGAACACATCTAAAGACTAAACTAAGACCAAAAAAACAGGGCAAAGCAGGAAGATCTTTGACCAAGTAGAATCTATGCCACCATTGCTTGTGCAGTAAGCCAATGATGCTTTCCCCTCTGAGATTCAAATTTAAATATCAATCTAATTACTTCCAGAGGATGTAGAAAAAATGGTTAAAATTCAAATTATCTAGTAGATTTTGGGAACATTTTGAAGATCATTTACACATAAGCATATCATCGCACCGAGATAGACAAGAGATGAGCAAAAAATAAATAAATAAATACATAAATGAGAAAACAGGAAATCAAAGGAGTCCACACACAGGAGTTGGCTAGCTGACAGGGGGATTAAAGAACCAATAGAACAAAGGTAATTCAGAGAGATAGTCTCCTTAATAACTAGATAACTGTGTTTTGAAGGTAGAAGCATAGTCATTACTGGAGAAACCGGGCAGGCAAAGAGGAAGCTAAAAAGAAAGACTAAAACCACACACAAATTATGCTAGGCTCGTTAAGCATATGTCTGCATGGATGGAATGGAAGCATTCGTGGCTTACATTTAGTTTCCTTCATGTATCTACAACACAGGGAAACTAGACTGTATGAGTTCACAGCCAGCAGTGGCAGAGCAGAAAGGCAAACTGAGTGTGTTTATCAAGGTCCTAGCCACATGGCTCTGCCTTTCATTTGACATAATAGCACCACAAGGTAATTCATATAGTGATATGTGTGACTTTGGAGGGGGAGTGTCACTAGAGGATGGGCTTGCGGTCTCAGACGCTCAAGCCACGCCTAGTGTGGCATTCTCTTCCTGCTGCCTGGAGGTTCAGATGTAGAAGCTTAGGCCCCTTCTCCAGCCCCGTGTCTGCCTGCGAGCCACCATGCCTCCCACTGAGATGATAACGGACTGAACCTCAGAAACTATAAGCCAGCTCTAATTAAATGGTTTCCTTTACAAGCATTTCTGCATTCATGGTGTCTCTTCACAGACATAGAAACCCTAAGGCAGCAGAGAAACCCAAACGACAGGAAATACAAAGCAACTGGTAAAGATTCAAATGGCTTATTAATTTTGGAATAATTTTTTTTGTGAGATTATAATATATAATTACATATTTCTTTCCCCAACCCTCTGCTATCATATATACTATATATATGAAATTATACATATGATAAAACACACAAAGACACACACACACACACACACACACACACACACACACTCATGCAGACATCGCTAACAGGGACCAAGGTCTGACCCATAAGTAAGCACCTGTGAGTTTTACTCTTGTAAGTAATTTCATTAATTGTGTAGTTAAACAATGGAATTTTATTACATTTAAGAACAACAAGATAACTAACACATTCAGTTATATGCCATATCAGAAAAATTTCTATTCTAGTATTCCCTACTCTAATAACATCGGTGCATATGGTCCATGCTGTGGAAAGCAGTTTAACCTGTGGTTTAAATAAGCATTGCATAAGCTAATTACAGAGAGTACACATTTGATTACATACCATGAAACAATGCTTAGCTGAAATGTAATTGGAAGAAATAGTTGCTCTGGCGCCTGCCGTTTTCACCGTGTCTAATGATTCTCACAGGTTTCATATCAACACTTTCCCATCAGCGGCCAATAATATGCGGATTACCATTGGTTTAGTGATGAGTCAATTGCCATAGGAAGCCACTGGCTGTTACAAACACAGAGGCAGGACTCTCATTACACAGAAAAAATCCAGTCCACAGACCGCTTGCCCTGCTGTTCGAAGACCTAATAAAATGGAGCTTATCGCTGATATTCCATTGCTTCAAGCAAAATCCCAAGAAAACATGTTGAGACGTTAGATTTGTGAATCTGGTTGGGGGACTAAGCAGATGTGGATGGTGATGTACTTCTAAATGATTCCTTTTGAGATTTCCCATGCTTTTCCTGACTCAGTATATACCTGAGAATGTAGCATTGCCTGAACACAGCATTTTTTGGTAGAGCCATTTCCTCAAATATTTTTAAAAGGCTGGGAGCCTGGGGCGAATGAGTGTGTAAGATTATTAGAAACTAACATGTATGTTTATAAATTTGTTTATGCTTTTGTTACATTGATTAGCCAATTGTCTGAAATGATACCAAGCACAGCAGTGGTATGGCTCGGATATAATGCTTATATACAATTTCTTCCCTGCTGGCCCTGGTTCTACCATTTTCTTTTCCTGAAACCTAAACCAAACATACAAATAAACAAGAATAAAATATGTCACCATGCAAATACTGGGAGTCACACTGTGATATAGTGATGACCTTGAAACCATGTACATTTTCACAAGAAGAATACTTCACACCCTTAATTCTGTAGCCAAGGTCACATCCTCACTTCCCCGTTTCTTCTGTCTGTGCCCTGACATCCAAGTGTGTGTGTACATGCTCACATTTGCTCTATACTGAATCACACATTTTCCTCTAGTCCCCGAACAATAAATATGCATTTTCTCATGATTTCCCAGTTTCTGTCTTGAGCATAGACCTCTTCCACACTGAGGCTCTGAATGGCCAGCGGTCTCACCACTGTCTCCATTTGTATGCTGCTCCACATTTCAAACCTAACAGATCCAAAGTTAAGATTCTAGTATTCACTGCATCATTCTCCTGGAAGTCTTTGCCATAAGCATCCAGGGTGCCTTCACTTCTTGGTAAACAGGCATACTGTTTTCCCAATGGTTCAGGTGCAAACTATGGAAAATAATTTTTCTGTTTCTTTTTCCAACCCTGTTCTCTTTTATCTCCTCCATTTGGCTGCAAATTTTGTTGTCTACACAAGCAAAATCTGGAGCTGAGGAGCTTTTCACAGCATTTATGACTACTGCATTTTACACCAGGTTTTCTTTTTCATTGCGCAGATTTAAATTCATAAGAACAAAAATGGATAGATCTATCACATAAAGCACATTGTTATAAAATAGGTAAATATTATCAAATTATTGAATTAATGCAATTAACACATTACTTCCACATACTTGTGTGCATATGTGTGGGATGACAATACGAAATGTATTTTCTTAGCCATTTTAAAGGAGCTGTCAGCATTTCTTCCCATGGCTTTTTAATGGTTCTTTCTCATACTTTTGCTTTCAGCCTTTTTCATTCAAAACTGAAAGTCCAGTTAGTGAGACCCCTTTATTCCGGTGTCTCTGAGGGCTCCCCTTAGCATCCAGGGTAAAATAAATCAACGCCTCCATGGCTTACATGCCCCTTATGTGTGGCTTACATGAAAGTTCTGCCTGACCTCTCTGACCCTTTTACACTGTATCTCCAGTCAGCATCGATGTGTTTTACTCCCCTAATGTGCCAGATTGACATGTAGAATTTTTAGGCTTGTTTATTTCTCTCATCCTTTCAGACATCTGCATAGCTAAGTCTTGTCACATCTTTCAAGGCTTCACTCAAATGTCGCATCCTCAGTCGCATGTACCCTCATCTCCCTATAGCAAGTACAGTATTCTGTGCCTGGTAGACATGAGTCATTGTTCCTTCATGCTGACTTCCGGTCCATAGACTGCCATGCAATTTGTCTCATTACATCATCGGGTATTTAAGATGACAGTGTCATCCAGGAAGAACTTAGACACTTCTGCTTTGATCTCTGTTACCTTTAACTTCAAGAGGTATTCTGTATATGATGAAAACTCACAATCCCTCAAAGGACAAAACCAGCTGATGATCTTTCTACTTGGGTCTCAATTGTTGATGGGAAACAGTTTTCCAACCTATTCCAGCATTATAAAATCTAAAGTACTTCATATCACAGGTTCTAGTATAAGTCATAATATGAACTTATTTCAAATTACCGTTGCTAGCATAAACTATGATTTTGGTTTTGTATATTTACTTTGCATTTCACAACCTTGCCAAACTCATTTATTAGTTTGACAACTCAATCCATCATGGAATTTTCAACAAGTATTTGTCTCCAGTCCCCCCTTTTTCAAACAGAAATAATAGTAATAAAAATAAAAATCCTTCTCCTTTTAGATGTTAGAGAGAGAAAATGTGGTCCGCTGTTAGCAAATATGGGCTTTGCTTTTCAAGATTTGCCATTTTTGATTAAATACATTGAATTTCATGCTTAATTTGCTGTTTTTTGTAAGTAGATGAATGGGAGTGAATATTAAGCACAGAGGGTTCTTGGATTTTCTCATATAGTAATCCAGGCAGCAACTGAGATGATCCCATATATTTTCAGTCTGTTGGGATGAATGGCTTTGATTGACTGTTTTACATGTTAAACTAGCCATGTATTTCCGGAATGAACTTCACGAAAGTGCTCATTAGCTTATTATATGGTCTGGCACTTAATTGCTAATATTTTATCGGTTCATTCCTATCAATGTTCATAAGACATAATATCCTCAAATTTTCTTATTACTAAGAAAGAAATCCCACAATTATGTAGTACTCAATATCTGACAGAGACACGGAACCTTTTCTTCCTACAGAACAGATAATTTTTAGTTATGATAAATGTGTGTCAATAAGATGTGAAATAAGACTATGAATTAGAGTGTTCAAGTAGCAAATAAATTTGTAAAGACTTAGCAGTTAACTCTTTTTCTTCTCTGTTGCATTTGAAGGTGGTTCTTCTAGGAAGCTTTGTTCTAAGTAATGACTTTAGAATCTAGACTTTTCTATCTTGTGTGTTCCCTCTCTAGCTGTTCCAGTCCTACATTTGATTTCTTCTACTCTTCGAGGAGATGAAAAAGAAAAATATAAGCTGCCAGGTTTTAAGATAATGTGGTAATTTAAAATATGTCTGAAATTAAAAGAGAAGCCATTTTCCTCTGTCAAATGTAATCAAATTTTAACAAAGTAATAGAGAAAAAGTTATTGTGAACATTTTTCAATACTAGGTCACAGAATTCTCTCCCCTTCTCTCCCTTTTTCCCTTTCTTCCTCTTTCCCTCTTTCTCTTTCTCTTTCCTTTCTTCCCTCCCTTTCTGAAGATACCCAATTACAATGACAAGGCTAGCTTCATGACTATGAATTATACAGATCCATTGACTTACACTTGTATAAATGCTCAGTGCTTGCTATCTTGCTAGTTATCAATATCCTTAACCAGATGTGAAATATATTAAAAATATGAGACCACTTCTCTTTGAAAATGCTGAAGCAGTCTTATGAAGAAGTCTTGTAGTGAAGAACTAGACTCTTTGCCAAAAGCCAATAGAAAAGTAGGACTGCCTGTCAATGGTCTTTTATACGGTCTATGTTGGATTTACTTTATCGTAATCAGTCAAGGCTACTTCCTAAGTTAACACACACAAATTATTATATAATATGTAAAGTCTTTTTTTATGTCACTAGATTTTAGAGTAATTTTTATGTATCAGTAGTGAATAAAATAATGAAAGTCACATTCCATTTACGATCTCATTTTGTTAACTAAAATACAGCTATGTGAATACAGTCAACGTGAAAAAAATTGAGTCATCAGTATTCTTGTTTTTCCTTGAAGAGGGGAAGACAAATCATTAGAGAGTCCAAAACAGGTAGATCTTTCTTGTTACAACATAATTATTTGTATTACATTAATATTATAAATGCATTTAATATAATATTTATTGTGTACAAACACTTATTTTTCTAATATCTAATACAATATTAGAATATATTAATTACACGCATTTGTATTCTAACATTTATATATTGATGACAATATGTTTGGAGTAAAATGTAGCATTTTAATAGAGGGGAATCTCTAATGGGGCATTGTGAATAACAGTCTTTTCTCATTTAGCTTAACATGTTTCCATGAAGTGTACCAGTGGGACAAAATGTTCATGAAACACAAGTAAGCCTTTAAAGTTGCCAGTGATTTAATTTAAACAAAGGACAAGGTAGACACATGAACCCAGAGTACCAACAGAACAACAAAACACAGTTCATGGGTGTCGGAGCTAAATGGTTGAAAATAGAAGCCTCAATTGCACATTGATGTAAAGATAGAAAGTGATACATTTTAGGACTAGTTTGTGGGGAAGATGGATGGGGACATTTAATGGAATACCTAGAAGCTCAGGGAATCAATGAGATACACTATTTCGGAATAATTGAAGGTGTGCAGAGGGAAAAGGAATGGTTGGATCAGACAGAAGGATAATGATGCTGCTGTTTATGAGATGTTGAAGAAATATTGGTCAGGCAAACATTTCTGTATTTTAGCCTCATGAAGTGCTCAAGAAGGAGAACACTGGGAGTCAATTTCCCATTGCCAAAGAGCTCTGAAGAACAGGGTTGGAAGGAGTTTAGAAAGAAGAGAGTCTGTTGACTTTTCGTTTCGTTCTGTTGTTTATAAGAGAGGAAAGTAAATGATAAATCAGAAAATAGCCCCATACAATAGTCACTGGGAACCTACTTCTGACTCTGGGATAAATGCAGTTCAAAGAATAAGAAGTTAAGAGAGAAAAAAACCTGAAACTCCTGTAAGTCTTTAATGGGAAACAAAAATTCTTTAAAGTCTAAAAGTCCCTGAGTATCTAAGTTACTAGTAGAAGAATAGAGTTTGTTAGCTACATTCCTACTCCTGTAACACATGTAATACAACACTTGAAACAATGAACTTTGAAAAAGAAAAGTTTACTTTAGTTCAGAGACTTAGAGCTTTTAGCTCATGACATACTGACTCTATTGCTTTGTGCCTTTGGAAAGGAAGACATCTGAATGAGGGGCACATTTTATAATGATCCAGGACACAGGAAAACAAAAACAAAAAGGCTAAAGCTTCCGACCCATCATCAGAGCCAATCTGGGTCCTTGATCTTTAACATGGGCCTTGAAGAGATTTTTATGTTTCCCATCTGTAACAGGGTAGTGTGCTTCAAATTTCACGCTGTAACAGCATAAAATATGTGTGCATTTTATAATATTTGTAATAGTTATATGACTTGCATGTATGAATTATTTAGGTTATTATAGCTGTGATAAAGCACCATTCATTCCCCAAAGTGACTTGTGGACAAAGAGCTTTGTTTCAGCTTATGACACTCTGGTCATATTGCATCACTGAAGGAAGTTCAGGAAGGATTCTGAGATAGGAACTGAAGCAGACGCCATGGAGGAATCATGCTTACTGACTTGCTCCCCTGGCTTGCTCAGTTGACTTTCATAAAGGATCAAGGATCCTTAGCCCAGGGGTGGCACCATCCACAATGGACTGTGCCCTCCCACATCAGTCAGTAATTGTGAAAAATGCACTTCGAACTTTCATATAGACAAGCCTTATGGAGACCTGTTCATAATTGAGAGCTCCTCTGCCCAAATAATTCTAACTTGTGTTTAGTGACAATAAGGTAGTCAGGGCTACTCAAACACACACTCTGGTAACATATTAAAATAAACAAAATTATCCACTTGGGTTTGTTATTTATGTGTTTATTTTATATTGTAACAAAGTGAACTCAGCCATTTTATAAATAAATAAAGTTGGCTCAAAAGTAACCCAATGTTGTCTATAAAGTAATTTAAAAATCAGTGCTTGTTAAACATACACACACACACACACACACACACACACACACACGTATGACTTGTGTGTATAAACTTAAAATACTATTTAGAGTTCACACAAGCAACAATGGGAATTTCATTTTACTAAGGAAATGTGAAGGGCTACAACTTAAAAATATAACTGAAAAACGAGAATCTCACTCTTCTTACCTCCATCCAGCTTTGCGTCTTACACTGCATATTGTACATAGGACTGTAATACATGTGCATTCAACCTGACGGCATCTAAAGAAAGGATTCAAGCAAAGCAATTGTGCATATGTGCATACTGGATTTAATTCTATCTCCATTTTAATAATGAATATTTAATAATTTAAAAATTTTATGAGTCTATCAAGCCATTTTTCAAGGATTAATTTGATTGCATATATAATATATATTCATATTATATGATATGAGTACCATAATATGCAGCTTTATTATAGACATCTAATAGCTTTACCATATATACATATATATATATATATATATATATATATATATGATACATTTCTATTATGTAAGCTGTTACATTCTCTTTCCAGGTTAGGAGATGTGTGTAAACAGTTATAAACATTCCTGTCATTAAACAGCTATCTCCCGAAGCTGACAGGAAAAGGCCTGGAGTCAGCAAGTAATCTAGTCATCTGGTAGGAGTAGAAACCAGATAGCAAAAGGAATGTCTTGAGGTCAAAGGAGGCTTATTGGGCTTGGGAGAAACTAATTTAGAAGAGAGCAAGAAGGTGACGTGGGATTCAGGAGGAGACAAACCTGGAGGCAGCGCCGCACGAGTGGCTATTATCTCCCTCAAGCACTCTGCCTAGCACGGCTGTGTGTCTGCCAAATATGCCTGTGTATCTGTCTAATGCACAGCTTGCCCATGCTTTACTAGTGACATCTGAGAGCATGTGGCAGGGATCAGGCAGGTTTGCAAGGCTACCGTGACCCATTTTCTTCAGGGGGTCACAAAAGCGAAGACTACAACTGACCTTGGCCGCTATTAAGCAATATTCTCTGAAGTACATAAGACAGCCATCACTCTGGGCTCCCTAAAGATAGACTCTGCAGCTTCATTTGGGTGTCAGAAAAACCTGATTAAAGATAAAAGGAGTAAAGTTTAAAAAAAAAAAAAGTAGGCTCCCTTCCTTTAAACCAACTCTAAGCTTGAGGGAACTGTGAAACACATTTTTAAAAACAACCGGTGATGAAAAAGACATACGGGCTAGGAGATCGCACTATGGCCTCTGATTAGTGTTGCTTTGGGAATCTTAGTCACACCTCATGGAATTA
The DNA here is from genome assembly GCF_011064425.1 of Rattus rattus. NCBI lineage: Eukaryota > Metazoa > Chordata > Mammalia > Rodentia > Muridae > Rattus > Rattus rattus. The sequence continues at coordinate 36,036,103 of NC_046157.1, read as the reverse complement.
CTGTCAATGCTTTTAATTGGTAGCTTCTTTTATTTCAAGCCTTCACATCAAACACTGTGCTTCTTTACATTTGCTTCCCTTCCATGGGTACTGCCTTTGCTGTTAACGACGCCACTCCCCGCCCCCAAGCTCCCCCCCCCCAAGCCTCAGAGCACACGTTATACACGTAATTAGGGCTTTTCTAATATTTTGAACTTCACTGATGGAGGTCATGGGTATTTGTTCTGCCCTTGTTTTATAACTCCCTTTTATCCCACCTCGTTAAATCTAAATGAATATAACCCGATTAGTTTCTTCTAGTAGCGTGCCTGTCTTTTTGATCATTAAAATCTGGTGTCGTTCTACAACAGCACAAAAAGAGGAAGAGTCAACAGGAAAAACTGGACATTTAAGTGTGGAGTTCAATCATCTTTCTCTTCTTACACAAATTTAAGCTTGAGTCTAGCTGTAACACAGTATTAACTTTGAACTCAGTATAACTTCAGGACGGGGTGGGTGCGTTAACCTAAAATGGTGGACATTAGTCACTTCGCTCCTGCTGGGTGCTACAGAGACTATATTTTAACCACTCCCTGTCTAAACGCAATCTTTTGAACATTTGTTTGCTACTCCATCCTGCCCATTCAAAGTTGAAAAGTTGCTGGCAACACTGAATTTTTAAATAAAAGTCTAAGAACAGAGTTGAATAAATCACGAGTGCCCCCTAGTGTATGAAATAAGCAACATCTACGTATGGCTGGAGTTTGCTGATGCTGTTGCTACAATCTTTTTGTTATGAAGAGATGTGATTGTCTCCGGTATGTGCGGAGAATCAGAGAACTTCAGGTCTCCTCATCATTTTGGAGGAAACAAAATGCTATATCTTTCAAGTGGTATTATAGACATGCCATAGTTATAAATAGTACAATTTAATGAAACTATTGTGGAACCTGAGAATAAAATATCTGGTTTTTAAAAAAGGTTTTTCTTTTTCTTCTTCTTCTTCTTCTTCTTCTTCTTCTTCTTCTTCTTCTTCTTCTTCTTCTTCTTCTTCTTCTTCTTCTTCTTCTTCTTCTTCTTCTTCTTCTTCTTCTTCTTCTTCTTCTTCTTCTTCCTTCTTCTTCTTCTTCTTCTTCTTCTTCTTCTTCTTCTTCTTCTTCTTCTTCTTCTTCTTCTTCTTCTTCTTCTTCTTCTTCTTCTTCTTCTTCTTCTTCTTCTTCTTCTTCTTCTTCTTCTTCTCCTCCTTCTCCTTCTTCTTCTTCTTCTTCCTCTTCTTCTTCCTCTTCTTCTTCCTCTTCCTCCTCCTCCTCCTCCTCTTCATCCTCCTCTTCCTTCTCCTCCTCCTATTCCTCCTCCTCCTCCTCCTCCATATATATGAGCAAGTGTGATACCAAAAAATTGATGTGGGCACATTCTTCATATCTGGACCAGTGTGTGTGTGTGTGTGTGTGTGTGTGTGTGTGTGTGTGTGTGTGTGTGTGTATGTGTGTGTGTGTGTGTTCAGTTGTCTTGAAATAAATGTGAATGTAACCTGTTTTCATCAATGGGATGAATAATTCCATTGCTAAAAATCTATGGAAAAAAGAGATGAGTTACTCTTTTTGTCCAGAAATATAAATAACTTAGACATTTTTTGAGAGATTTTACAGGCAAAGCCATCAGCCTGAGAACACTCTGGCGGTGGAAGCTGGTCCTTTCCAAGTTGAATGGAAGCCCCTAACAGTGCATTTTTCAAGGTAACACATCTTTTCTGAGGTCCCCAGAGGCCTGAAGGGGAGGATGTTTCCACTCTGCACGAGCATCCTCAACATTTCTCTTTATACTCAGGTCCTCCACGAGGGATTGTACAGATTCCCTGAGAGTCATCACCACTTAGATCAGCACTGAGAAAGCAGTGAACCTCGGAGTGTAAGTTACAAGGAGCCCAGTGGCATTAACCAAACATCACAATGGAGGACTGTTAGACTCATAAGAAAACACTGGAATCTGTTTTGTTTTGGCCACAAAGAATGGTAATAGTCAGCGATAATATCAAACAAGAAGTTGTTTCATAGAGAGCAGGCGACAAAGAGGGAAATTGAGCTGACGTACAGCGTGATTTTCTGGAACACTCTCCTAAACAAAAAATAGAAGTGTTTTGGGGAAGTATTTCCAAAAGGAAGGGAAAATATCAACTCCATGAGACCCAGAAGCAAGGTTACCATACTCATAGGCAATTCATAGCTAGAGGTGACAGTGCAAATGTCTAGTATGTGTTGACTTCTAGCTGCCTTTATGCAGTTTTACTTACCGCACTATGACCATGTAGGAATCCCACCATGTTTCTGCCTTTTCTGTCATCATCTGTTTCTGTCTTAGAAAACTTGAATATCCTTTCCCAAAAGTTTCACTCTTCATCATCACAGTTTTAGCTAGGGTGTTTCTCCCTTCCTCGGGCCACTGTTTCCTAAGCTGGTACTAATAGTTCATCTGTGAACATAATAAATGGTTTATGCATCGTGGCATAGCCTATGGAGGAAAGCCACTTTAACTTCAATAGTTCTGGATAGACAATGGAAATCACTTAATCTCCCTAAATCTCATGTGCAAATGAGAAAACAGAAATATTAAACATGTTTATGAAACTGTTCAAGAGAAAACTCAATACAAGTTGTCATGAAATAGAATGAATTCTGTATTATTATAGTTCTCTGACAAATTTTGATGAGGGTCTATCTAAAACTTTTTGTCTCATTAATGATCTTTGACCAACAATTTGGAAAGCGGGTCTTAAGGTATGACATAGACTGTAAAGGTTTTGGGGATATAAAGCAATTGGAGTGCCTAAGCGTTCTTGGCACTTCTGACAAGTTATTGGCTCTGGTGTTTGGTATATTACTCTGTTATTCACTGTCTAAGAACAGCCTCTCTCCCACTAGGTAGAAGATTCTTTCCCATTCTTCAGAGTAGCATCCTCATCCATGAAAAGCTACCACAAAACCACACAGAGCAAACGCAATCCCGTCACCTTGTCAGCTTCCATTTTCCAAAAGAACCAAGTGATGGAAGTTTCTAGTACTTTATAGGACGTTATGTGGGAAGGAACAATTAGTGTGTGGCTCCAATATTTCAGCAGTAACAAAAACATTTAGAGAACAAATGTGCTTCCTATTTTTGTGGCCATAGTACTAGGTTATCCTTCCACTTCCCTCCACAGCATCGTGGTGATCAACTGCACCGAAACTTCAATTGCTGTTTGAGAAGGCTGCGCACGCAGTGTTAAAAGAGGTGGTATCGCATTTCACAAATAATACTTAATAAAGCTCCTTTTCTCCAAAGTACAAATTTATTTGTGTAGAAGTGATGGAAGCTTATACTTTTTTAAAAGTGGTTCTCAAGAAGGCCAAGTAGACATTAACCTCAGCTAGTGACTAAACTGTTTCCTTTTCCATTGATTTCTCTTGCAATTTCCAAATTCATAAAAACTAAAGATTAAGCAATAACATTCAGAAACAGTGGAGGCGTACTAAGGCGTAACTAAAGAAGAAACGCTGTAACAACAATAATAAGAAATGAAAATTGGCCCTCGTGATTATGGCCAGAGAGGGCCCACGCAGAGGTTTGCCGGCCAGATATTGGGTTTCCTGTATTTCAGGGCAGAGACACACAGCCTGTAACCCTAGGTGACAATGCTTCCTGCTCTGTCGCACATTCAACTTCGGGTCTGCATAGCTCTGAGGAGGAAACAAACAAGAGGGACAGAATGGGTAGCAGTTAACTACAAAACACATTCCTCGGGAGCAGTGTTTGCATTGCCACCTACCCAGCATGCACAAAGCTGGTTTAATTCCATAGACGCCACTCTCCGCTGAACGTTCCACAATGACTATCATTTTCCAATCACGATGGAGGGCTTTTCTGCCCTTTCCTAGGAACTGTTAGCTCTTCTGTCTACTGGTATTTCAGATTCCAATAAGATAAGTGATATTTAAGAGCGACTCCAGTGGCTCTTAAAGATCTGTCTAGTACTAATTACTGCCGTGGGCTTCAAATATCCTGCCAGGGACAGCTTCTACTCTATTCTGTTTTACCATTGTAAAGATAGACTTCCTGTTCTAACAAGTATCTAGACAGTTTCTCTGGATAAAGCCAATCTCCGGCGCCTGAAAATCAGGACTTTTTCAGATTCTTGATCTAGACATGGGATGAGGTCTCAGTAGTAAGTGAATAAATTCGCCCAAGCTAAATGGGTCCTAGTAAATTCATTGTGTAATCAGGAGCATCAAACAACATGTATAGCTTAAGACAGATTAGGTCAATGCAAGCAACAGGTGTCAGCCCACCCGAGCATAACATGGGACAAGTCTGCTTGAAACATGTTTAATATGAGTTTTCTGCATTTCCATTTCAGCAGGATGCGTTCATAGCTCAATGCTTATGGAAGCACATGTGGAAGAAGCGCACAGCACTTGTGCTCATGTCTATTGGCTAAAGAAATTCATAATGTCGTACCACAGTATAGGGTGATGTGAAAATATAAAACCACTGTACCGAGAACAAGAATGGGAAAAAGTAAGTAATAACCCTAATAATTATTCAACATCAATTTATTTGGTGAACAAGATCTGATTATTGGCACCTTATTTCAGTGTCTGTGTTTCACCAAATTTTACTTAGTTTATAATATCATCATTCGGTAGGGTTATAAATGGGCCTTTTACCTTTGGTCGACAACCCCAATCCTATACAATCCAACAGACCATATAACATAATGATCATTTTGCTTCATACTTAAAAGGTTCTTCTCAAACTTCTCTTTCTGTTATTATCCCTACCTTCATTTCTATTCTTCCATAGCCATCCTAAATTTCATTTTGTATTGGTTTCTCAGCCTCCATACTTCTAACCCATGCTAAAACCACTGGAGTCTATACTTTATCTCTATATATTTCATTCTATTTTATGGTAGTTATTCATATGAAATGTAATTTTTATAATAAGGTAACATCTCTAAAATAAAAGTAATTATGTTAGAAACAGTTCTATGGTATTTAATATGTCTGTCCTTATATGTCCTCAGATTTACTTCATTAACTAAAGTCTAGCCAGTGGAAACACTGGTTTGATTTTTTTAACATTGAAGTGATTGAATCCCATGTAGCTTAGATTTGTATCTTTGAATAACATTAAGCAAAGGTTTTTTTTATCTGGGCCCTAAAGTCAAGAATAATGTCTATGAGCAATGAAAGCTACATAAAACTATTAAATTGTACTAAGAAATAAAACCAAAAGATACTTTCATAAATAGCCATTGTAGATGAAGAAAATATTTCATAACAAGACTGATCTTTTACTTCATACAGAATTATTTAAAAATAGTGTAAAATGTATTTAAGAATACTCTGAAATGTACAACATAGTTTGAATATTGCCATTACTGAAGCTAATTCTGTTCATATTAATGGTGTAAGATATAGTCTAAACTGTATTGTTTCCTCAAACTTTTCTAGTGTGGAATTTTCTTGCCGCTAGCCATTGAGATAATCTTACATGATTATTTCTCCAGCTGATGTAGTACCCAAGTTTTCAACTTCTGATTCTATTGATTTCCTTAGTTTTCCTAGAAAAGTCACTAACTCAGCAACAACAAATATAGAATTCACTCTCCAACCTTCTGTAGGAGTTCATTCTCAGGGACCAGTACTAGAAACCTTATTCTTGCCGTCCAGGGGCATATGTATTTCTGATGGATTGATAAGAAAATTCTCAAGAGTTTGCCTGAATTCTGCCTTACAGAATTAGATAACAGCTGTGTGTTCTTGGTGTCTGCCTTTTAACTACTACTTGTCTAAGCATCACCGGGTCACTGATGCAGCCCGTGTTTTGAACAGTGCTTATTTGTAAGAACTGTGAGGAATTTAAATATTAATATACTTCAAGAATAAAAAAAATGCAGGACTAGTTCCATTCTTATGTCAAATCAATTATGGCCGCTCCACTTACTCCAAATCACAGGAAAAGCCATTCTGCTCATAGAAATTGAGAATTTGGACTATATATGAACACATCCCCCATTCTATTTTTTAATTCTTTTCTTAATTACTTTGGGGCTTAGAAGACAGAGTAATGAGTTTTATTATTTCGTTTTAATATTTATGTGTGTTCTCACTTATTGCCCTCCCCAGTTACTGTCCCCTGGGACCCTTCCAGCTTAGTCCTTTCCTAACCCCATTAGTCTCCACCTTTGATACTCTATTACAGGTGTTCCATTACCCTGTCTATAGCACACATCCCTTAAAATTTTTCTTTCATCAATTTCTTGCCTTTAAGGTAAAGTGCAGAATTCTCCATCCTATCTAATAAGCACTTTTCTTCTTCTATGACGAAATACACACACACACACACACACACACACACACACACACACACACACACACGAACACACACACACACACACGAACACACGTACACATATATTCCAGCTACTTGTTAAGTTGACTTAGTGTCCTTCAGATGTGCACATCCAAACAATTGTCTGTGTGTATCACAGTGCATTTCTAATTTTAGAGTTTATTTTTTAAAACACTCATACTGATTTTCACATTTTTCATAGTTGCTGAACCAGTTTACAGTCTCAACAGCAGTGTATGGGAGTTCTTATTTCTCTATATCCTCACAGGTTTTTGATATAATTTGGTTTTCTGGTTGTTGTAAGTAGCTATTCTGATACAGACTAGGGTGACACGGAATCTCAAAGAAGCTTTCATTGCTTTTCTTTGAGGTAGGTGAGGATGTGAATTTTTTTGCTCAAATATGCCCATTTATATTTGCTCTTTTGAAAACTGTCTATTTACAAACATGTTATAATTTAACATACAGTCTTACTTACAGTTAAAGATAACTCTTAATGACATAGCACTTTCATATTGTTTCTTAAGGCACAAAATAAACAATTTGTGAAATCCTTTACTAAATTTTGCTAGAGATAACATTGGCTTCTCATACCATTGAGATGAATTGAGGCCCATGTAGACTGTATTTGTATCTTTAAAATAAGCTTATAACTTAGCCCAACACCCACTCAAGAGAAATATGAAAGCTTGTTTAGGACATCTAACAGGAGGAAATACTTGGCATTTCCCTCCCTTTCACTAAAACTGTACTGTTTATGCATAATGGTAGCCTTGCAATTAGTTGAACTCTCCAGAAAGTTTCTTTCCCCCATCAGGAGGTACAGTCTTGAAGTTCAAATCTTGCCAAAACTAACTAGAAAGTGCATTTTTGAGTCTAGTTTTCTCAGAAGCAGCCTGTAGAGGAAACTAATAAGGTGCCCTGGTTTTTTAAGTGTCTTTTTAAAAAAGTCTTCCTTTCTAATAGAATCTAAGATTTATCTAATTTTTGTTTCATTCATTTATTTTAGTCATTCACTCATTCGTTTGGTTGTTTGCTGTTATTTTTTTTCCAGTATGTGCTCCCACCCTGTGCATTATGGGAAACTGAAGCGATGGGACGTATCTCAGTGAGTGCATCATGATTATACACACGGTGCAGTTGCTCTGGAAATCATTGAACTGGAAGAAAGGAGAAGGGAGGACCTTCAGTTCTAGGACTGAGCTTTCATATGTTTTCCTTGCCCTCTTAAGGGAACCCATTATCTTCTGTTCTGGTCATTGCCACCTCTTGACGTAAGCGAAGAATGGTTGTAACAACCTCCACATGGGTAGGAAAGCCTGAGAATAGTGGAGTTCTGAGAAAGAGAGACTGATGCTGCTGAGGTGGCCAAACAGGCGGCACCTGGGATAGATATTATTATTCTTCCTTTCAACTACGTGTGGAGAGAGTCTCTTACTCATTAAAACGTTTGATCATATTCAGAACAATTTATTCTAGTCTTAGTGACCTCCAGGCTTAATTTGGTTGTGCATCATGTGAAGACCCCAATGATTTCTTACTGATCTTACTGTGGGTAACAATATAATACAGAGAAAGTATCTAAATTTGACTTCAGGGAACAATGGATAGTTATTTATGGATAATTATGGGCTATGTGATATTAGAAATGTACTATTATAAAAAATCACTTGTCATTTACTACAAATTTAATTTTATCTGACTATCATATATTTGTATTTGTTTTAACTAGTTCTGGTAAAAAAATATTAGGAAAGAGGCTGGAGTGTTAATTCAAAGGCAAAGAGCATGTTTTGTTCTTACAAAGGGCCCTAGTTCAGTTTCCAGGTCACATGGTTTACAACTGCCCATTACTCCAGCTCCATAGGCATCTCTGCCAATGGCTTCCATGGGTGCCTATACTCATGTGCACATTCCCACAAAAATATCCATAATTAAAAATAAAACAGGGTATACGTTCTTAAAAATAACTATTAGCAAATATGCAAAGCTATTTCTCAATAGCCTGTGGGAAGTATCATGGTCATGTGAATGCCCTGATGAGACAGTTGACTTGACTCACACGGCATTTGAAGAGGAGGGGAACACCCTAATTCATATTTATCTGAATATATGCAGAAATCCAAATATAGCTTAATAGAGTATAAAAATGAGCAAAAACAAAGATTTTTTTTCTGACACAATTATTGTGTTGCTCCTCTTAAAGCATTCTTATAGACGACATTAATTTTAAACTCACTTCTGCCTTATGTTTTCAGATGAAAACCTTATGGCTCTACATAGATTCAAGATGTGCAGATATGGTGTCTAGCCTCTGCACTGATTGGAGGGAATTTATAAGTTGTTGTATAATGAAGGTCAGGAAATAGAAACAAAAGAGAAGAAGGAAAAAAGTGAGTTAAAGTTAAAGAAATGTCTTTAGCTTCAAATTATTAATATATAAAACAGGGACATTGATTGCTTAACATATACTATTTTCTTGGGTTTCAAAGCGTTTCATGAATGTTAAGTCCCAGTAAAAGATTAACATTATAAGTGTGTTAGTTAACATGGGCTCTGCAAAAATCAACTTCAAAAGATCTCCCATTCTTGAAACAGTCTCACTACTGCAGTCTATAAGTATTTGACGTCCACATTGTGTTTCTTGCCAAGAATCCATTGAACATCATGACTTTCCTCTAAATATGCCTCTTTTTTTCATGCAATCTAGTTATGAAGTACCTCCTAGTTCAGATGCTTTCAATAACATCTTAATGTTTATTATTAACTCTATAGCTATTTTTCCAATAAGCAAAGTTATTCTTGATTTGCTTATATACTAATAAAAGGACTTGAAACTTTCTTGAAAGTTTAGCAGTTTTAGATTCTTCAACTTTGGTCTTCTGGTTTGACTATTTTGACTTCCAGCACTACTCTGCAGAACAGCGAGAGCAGAATGCCTTATTTAAAGCAATTTTCCTGCCATGAGGGAAATAGGAATATACTGAGTTATTAAGTTCATTTTAAATCTTGAATTATTTTTGAATTAAAAATACATGTCACTAAAAAGCATGCAGAAGGTGAAATGTTTTTGAGATCTCCTCAGAGAAGATTGGTAGAGAAATGTTTGTAAATTGTTAATCAGGAATAAATACATTCCAATCAAACTCATAGAAATTTTAATTGTTTTTTTAAAACTCTTACTTTCAAGATGTTGCCAGAGTAAGTGATTATCTTCTAATTATACAATTGTTCTTGCTGTGGTACTTCAATTTCCAATCAAGGCTGTTATGGTTTGCAGATACTGAATGAAAGGAAACATTCTTATGAACATAAGAAATCTATGGGACCGCAATTCTGCCTGCTTTAGTTCTAAGACCTTTACCTCCTTTTGAACACCAAAGAAAAGTTGACACACTTCAAAAGTGTTTGAATTAAAATTTGATTGTACTAATAGTATAATGTGCAATTTCGATTATAAAAGCTAATGTATACCTATGTCAAGGTTTTGAGAAGAGGAAGAGGAGGAGGTGATAAATATGTATAAAATAATCATTGTCACACTGATGATAATGACTGGAATAATACCTTTGCTTCCTGTAAGCAGAGGCATCTAGGAACCATACATTATTGCTCCATGAAGTTGATTTCCCAGATAGGCAGATCTTATTTTTAAAAATTGATTATTTAGAGATCTGTTTTCTACCTCCAAGGCAACTCCTAAATGTTCTCTCTCTCTCTCTCTCTCTCTCTCTCTCTCTCTCTCTCTCTCTCTCTCTCTCTTTTAAATTAGCATTTGGAAACAGTGATAAAAGGGCAATACTGCTGATGAATTTTAACCCCCATATATATAAGACTAGTATTGCTCACTTCCTAATCAAGACACATTAATATCTTATTAAGGATTAAATTCTCAAGGCAAAATCTCTAGAATAGTAGGATGTGAAAAATCTACTTAACTCAGAGAAGTATTAAAATGAGCAGATTTGGAATCAGGAGAGAGGGAGGAAGGGACGGAAGGAGGGAGGGAGAGAGGAAGGGAGGGCCACTTATAATTTTATGAATAGAGGAATCTATGGGCTTCAGGGAGATGAGTGAAGCAGGTGGCTGTGATTACTGACAGTGCTGATTTCCCAAGTATTTTTCTAGGTTGTGATTACATGGTATTCTTACTAAGTGTCTTTCTCTGACGTAAGGAAGAGGGAATAAGGAATGGTTTGCTTATTTTTACAAACGCAAATGCTGCGCAACTATATCTGAAAAGGTTAGCATTGGTTATCTATGGCTGATAAATTAACATGGAACAAAACTAGACTACAGATATGTGATATCTCTGAGTAATCTTTCTAACTAGTCTATACTCTGGTCACCATGTTAGTATCATACAAATTTGAAAAAAAATGATAAAATCGATAAGGATGGTTGAAAGATATTTGGACTAAGTTCATATAATTATGGTGGCCTCCTTTGTGCAAGATACCACCAAGATGCTAAACATGGTTGAACTAACATAGGTCAAAAAGTGAGCAAGTAAAAATTCCATGTTATTTAGAAATTAAAACAGTGCACTCGGTGTAATATATCCAATTCATAGGTGATAGAGGGATGATCATAGAAAATTGTTTACATATATATGTCATATGCACATTTGACTTCTTCCTTGTGTTATATGCAATATATGTAAATGCACATTCATGTGCATATGTATGTAACATTAATATATACACATATGTAAAAGTTAGGTTTATTGAAAAGGTATAGGATCAATGATATTTTCACAACAATGAAATTTAATATTGGCTTCTAATCTTATGACTCATTAAAATAATCTAGAACTCCCTGATGCAATGACCAGATCTCTTGCTAATGATGTGTTCTCTCTCTCTCTCTCTCTCTCTCTCTCTCTCTCTCTCTCTCTCTCTCTCTCTTTCTCTTTCTCTCCCTCTCCCTCCCTCCCTCTCCTCTCCCTCTCTCTGTCTGTCTCTTTTTGTTTCTCTCCCTTTCTCCTTCTCTCCCTCTCTCTCTCTTCCTCTTTGTCTTGTTCTCTTGCTCTCTCACTCTCTTGCTCTCTCACTCTCCCGCTCTCTCTAGATTTCTCTGTGTAACCTTGGCTGTCCTAGAACTTCTGTAGACTAGGCTGGCCTTGAACTCAGAGATCCACCTGATGTACTTTTGAGGTAGTACAAAATGGGCTTGAACAACCTTTGTGTTTTAGAAAGTATGAGAGCACTTAAAGCATTGATCAAATATTAAGGCCAAGGAAATAAGCTGTAATGACTTTCCTATGCCAGGCAAAGGGAAAATTGAGCTCACAAGAACAGATAATTTATACTAGAGTACAATCTGTAAAATAAAAAAAGGCATCCACTAACTGAAATGGAATAAATAATTAAATAATGTTAAATGTACCTGCTATGCTCATTATAGAAGGTTAAAACATAAGTGTAGAAAAGTCACATTTTTATAAACATCACAGCAATGATGACCAGAAAGCAATCATCATAAATACTACAAAGAGCATTTAGAAGTTGTTGACAAAACATATATTTTTGTAGTCTCAGGGTATCTCCTTCTCAAGACTTTATTAATAAAAAGGGGAACAAAGTGACATTTTATTGAAAAATTTTGGATACACAACCTTAAGCTAGTGATCAAATATCAACTATTCAATAAACAGTATACAAAGAAAAGTTAAGAACAGCTACCAGTCCTTTCCTTCTTAATGTTTCCACACAGAAAAAGCTGAAGATAGTGTACTAGATGGTAGTGAAGCAAACTGTTAGAAAGCACATATCAGGGTGCTGGAAGCAAGGGCAATTAGTCCCAAGACTTGGGAGACAAGGCAGGTGTATTGCTGAGTTCAAGGCCAGCCTGGTCTACCACGGAAGTTCCAGGGTTCCAGAACACTCAGGGCTACACAGAGAAACCAGAGAGAGAGAGAGAGAGAGAGAGAGAGAGAGAGAGAGAGAGAGAGAGAGAGAGAGAGAGAATCACGAAGTAAGATAAAACAGTTTTATCTGCACATCATATGCATTGTTCACATAAGAATAAAGCACATGCAAGTGCTAGCCATTAAATATGAATTGAGTGATTTTGGTGATTATGGGAATTATTTAAATGCCTTCACATTTGTCTTGAAAACTAGCTCTGTGCAATGTAAATATTAGCAACAAAAGATGCTAAAATCACCGAGGCTATTTTCTTTGCTTGGTATATTAAATAGCAAACATGTGAAACCGACTAATCAAAAAGAGAAACTGGGGGGAAGGGCATTGTCTTTCAATATCTGCTAGAGCAATTTTTTCTTACATTTTCAGAAAGCACTGTGGCATTATATTTTTATTTTTGAAAAGAACCCAAATGTGTGCATAGTTAAAACTTCCCAGGGAGAAGTGACACTGTTGTATTACGTTAGGATCTCAGTCTTGTATCTCTGCCATAAACAGCATCTTCTGTTTAGTTTCCCCTGCAGGCCTGCACAACTTCCCAATTCTGGCAGTAGACAACTTGATTTATTTAATTTAGCTTCAAGCATGACACACAGGTATAAGTATGTGGGGTTTGTAAGATGGAGAGCCAGAAGGTAAGCTTGGATCAGCCTGGAAACTGAGCCTTAAGTCCTAATGTCTACACCATGGTCTCCAGGCATTCATTTCTCACAACAGCTGAAGAGGCAAATTGAGAAAAATGACTAGCAACTGTTGGAAGAAAGATTTGTGCTCAAGATAAAAGCACAGATCACTTTCATGGCTCATACTTTATAGAACAACATTTAAAACACGGATAAAATCTAAGGAAGTAAACTCAAATAGGTGAATAAAATCACCGTCACCAAAGTTTCTAGAGCCTGTGGAAGGACCAATGCTCTCTTAAGACATCAGCCCATAGGATTCCAACCTCCTTCAGGGTACAGGCTTATTGTCCCTCGTGATATCAGACTCCATTTGATTGAACTTGGGATAATCTTTAATGTTAAGACATAGGGAGTGGGTCCATACCTAAAACTCTACATTTAGAAGACACAAATATGCAGGAGTAAATGTAATTAACATAAAGGTAGTAGCTGGGATTTGAACCGAAACTCCAGACATGGGTGGACACTAAAGAAGCAACAGATAGAACAGCTCACCTTGGGGTTGATGATGCTGTTACTCGGGAGAGTCTAGAGGTTATGTGTCATTCTCTAGCTTTTCTCAATATGGCAGCCATAAGAAGCAAACAGCTGCTTAAACTACTTAAAACTAAAAAGACGTTAAAATCAGGCCCTCAGGTTACTAGCTACATTTCTAACAAATGCAACTAATGGTGACCATCTTTGGTGGAAAGTCACACAGAATTTGTACCATTTGAGGAATTCCCAGGAGGCAGTGCTCTTCCCTGAAAGAGCAAGCTACCACATCTAGGCCTGTGGTTTTAGTACCTATAGTACCTAGGTCTTGGGGAGAGGCCCTCCTCTTTCTTCCTATCATGTTTACTCAGAGAAATTTCCCTCCCTGCAGAGGGCAGTTAGATGAAAACCATCACCAGCTCAGTGGTCATCAGAGCTCTAAGACAGCTTCTGAAATCACCATGACTGCAGTATCCTTCCTGTCTAACCTTCTGCCATAGAGTGGAAATGGGGCCCTGTCTGCTCAAGGTCCTTTCCAAAGAGAAACTAGCGATAAAGAAAAGGGTCCATTGGGGAGATGAAAAACAAAGAGGTGTTCTCTTGCTGGTTGGGGAGTAGAATGTGACTGGGTTGTAGAGAAATATACATGACAACCAAGAGCAGTAATTGTCTATGAACATTCAGGAACCATGGTCAGCACCAAAAAGAAGAGGGACTCTTCTAATGACCAAAGAAAGAGAGAAAGAAAGAAAGAAAGAAAGAAAGAAAGAAAGAAAGAAAGAAAGAAAGAAAGAAAGGCAGGCAGGCAGGCAGGCAGGCAGGCAGGAAGGAAGGAAGGAAGGAAGGAAGGAAGGAAGGAAGGAAGGAAGGAAGGAAGGAAGGAAGGGCATCTAACTTTCTAATGGGATCCAGTCTTTTGTTTATTTTTATTGTTTGGATATTTTCTTTATTTACATTTCAAATATTATCCCCGTTCCCCCGTTTCCCCTCTGGAAATTCTCATCCCATCCTCTCTCCCCCTGCTTTTATGAGGGTGCTCCCATACCCACTCACCCACTCCTGCCTCCCTGCCCTGGCATTCCCCTACACTGGGGCATCAAGCCTTGCCAGGATAGATGTTTCCTTATCTCGTACTTTGGTATTAGCAAGACAAGATGCTAAGCAAGGAATAAAACTGAGCTGTGTTCAGATTTCTGGCTTATGGAACTATGAGGCCATAAATTGGTGCTATGTGAAGCTGGGAAGTGTGAGATAAGGCAATTAGGCCACAATAGGAAACTAACATAAGCCCCATATTAAAACAGCCCAACCTCACTCGTGACAAAAGCTTATTGGACATTGACTACCAGCTTGTATGAGTCAAGTGAGAGAGCATATTCTAGGACACAAGTTAGAAGTCCAGTTTATAAATTACAGGTAAGAATTAAGGCACAACTGACTACTACCTGGGAGGCACTATGAGCTAGTCCTGCAGGCTTATTAAATATGCTAGAATCCCTAATATACATAGCCATTTGGACTGCAGGTGAGGGGAAGCTTATGGGAGTGTTAGCCTGCTTGAGGTTTTGTACCCTAGGTTTTGTACCCTGACGTACGTCAGGTTTAAGACTTAAGGGACATTCTGCTTCTAGGGCAGAAAAAAAGAACAGGTTGCCCATCCAATGTCTCTTTATGTCAAGATCTCTCATGCCTACAGTGCTCTCTACAGTTCTTCTTGAGGATTACAAACAAAAAAGGAGAGGAGCTGTGTCAGTCCAAGGATGCTAGAAGCATGGTCCAGAAAGATGTGAACACATAGAAACAGTCCCCATCCCAAACTGACACACATTTCTTCCCCTTTGAGATACAAAATAAAGTACTTGTTCCAAAAGAGTTTTGGTTTAACAGCGATCAAAGGTTAAGGAAAGAATCTGTGTTGAAAGTTCTGTTGTTACCCTTGGCTGCGGAACAGAGGAAAAGTGAAGCAGTTACCTGACACTACAACATATTTTCTTCTTCAAAAAAAGATCAAATATTTTCAATTCTCAACAGCTCTGAGAAAGTCAACACTAAATTCTCATGTAACCAAGGGAAAGAGTGCAAGTGGTGGCTGTTGACTATTAGGAAATTATTCCATATTGTGGCCGAAATAGTTTTTAATTTCACGTCAAATTTTCTGGCCCTCTAAAGGGGGCTTTTGAAATACCCAGTGTTGTGTGATAGGTTAGTAAAAGAATTGTGAGTGTGTGTATGTGTGTGTGTTGGGGGAGCGTTCATTAAAACTTATGGTTGTACTTACAGGAACTGGCCCATGAATTTCTAATCAAAAGCAGACCTGCAAAGAAGTGGGAATTAATAGGTTAGGTGAGGTTTAGGGCGGTGGAAGAAGGTGAGGAAAAAAATGGCCACCACATGTAGTTTAAAGCAGACCCAGGGGGAACAGCTCTACAGGTTGAGGGGCATGCGAGCATGTGAGGGACCCAAATGGAGGGGTGAAGCTCCCAAAAGTAGTGAAGAAGACTGAGACAATCTGAGCCTGCTTTATAATTTTGCTCTCTGCCCCCTGTTGTGTAAACACCACCTTTCAGTCACATACACATTATCTCCTCAGAGGAAGGAAACATTGCAGGCTGCCCTAAGTGGCTCTTGACAGGAACTTGAGGAATCCCTGAGGAGAAGAGACATTTTTAAGAGAGCAGGAGAATCCAATTAACTTTCCCCCTGATGAACTTTGTCACAGCTCTTTATCAGAGGGGGAGATGGAAGGCTAGGATAAGAATTTAGACATGAAAACTGTTACTGAGTGAATAGGCTTCTAATGGTTTCCTGATTTCCATGCTTTCTGTAAAGAGTTACACCTTGGAAAGAGAATATTTAAAGAACAATATTATTTCCACCTAAGGAATAGTTTCTCAACCATGAGGTATTGCCCCAAATAATTACATCAGAAATAGCAAGTGTGATACATGACTGTCAAGTCATCTGAAATCACCTTGGATTCTAGAATATTCACAACCAGAAACAATTCGTTCCAGTTTTTCTTACTGTCGTTTATTACAGCGGACCATTAGACATTTTCTGTTCTTTAATTTTCCTAATGTAAGTTGGCCTTGTCTCTTCATCTGTGCTTTTAAGTAAGGAACAAATTTTTCTTCCAAATCCATCAAATGATCAAGGGCTGAAGTGACTAGGAATTAGCTGCCCGTCATTTCACTATAAACACCGATGTGAAGAATGAAGATCAATGACTACAACAGATCCACAAGTCACAGTAGCTAGGTATAAACCACACATCTGACAAATATACACTTCTTAAACATAGAACTAGTGCTATGGAGAGAAAGTCAAGGAAGGCATTGTGTCCCTCGGTTCCTAAAGAATCCTAACAAGAGAGTCAGAGCAGTGTCGTCTCCTTACCCCCTTTTGACCCTGCTTCAAGCCATGCTTCACTCAAAAGGCCACCTTGACTTAGCAGAGGAGCCTTATCCTAGGAGTGAAAATGCTAACCTGAAATAGTGTTTGCTCAACTACGAGGAACCACAGCTTCTCGGTGACTTGTGTCAGTCAAGAGGGTCTGCAATGTAAACTTCAAAGGACACATCTGTCACATATCTAAAGGACACACATATCAGCCAAGGAACGTCTATCTGACAGCTTATCATATGCAGATTGAATATAAGAATTCAAGGAGCAGGAAGATCAGGACAAATAAGGACAGGGTTGAATTTGCAGAATCAGATGGGGAAGGAACTCTTGGGTGCCAATGTCACCCACATACTGTAGGATGTGTAGACCACAGAATGCCAATTTAAAGATATAACTCTCTCATTTCCTCCAGAGCACACTTTTTATTTTGTATTTTAACAGGATAGGGCTGCCGTTTTCTGGTGCAGCTGAACCACTGTTAGAAATGAGATATGTACAAAGCTACTTAGTAGAAATATTTCACATACCGTAAGTAAGGTTCTTTAAGTATCCATAAATAAGTGAAAAAAGGGCTAATTTTACACTTTAAAGGATATATTTAGGGTCCCTTTAGCTATCAGGTTAGGAAGAAAGAAGGAATGACAAGTTGAAATTGGAGGTTTTCTTCTTATTGATTTCAGCACAAAGCTTCTCTCCCCCCCAAAAAAAAATAGCAGCTCCACCCTACCCATACATCCTATCATTGACTCTTGAAATTTATGGCATATGCTTGATTTTATTTCAGAGCATGTAATGCACAAACCTGTGATTTAGGTGAGAGCCACTGATAAGAGTCTCTCTAGTTATCTGGATGGCATTTTGCTACCTAGTTATCATGTCCTCACTTGGGTGCACTTGGATGACAGGTCACCTTGGTCACCTTATGTCACGCTCATCTCATATGGCTCTAGCTGCAACAGTTATCCTTGTCCTACCTGTTTCCTTGTCTCCTAAAACGTTAGCTCAGGTTATTCCCAGAAGCACTAGAGGTGTATTTACAGGAAACGGATGGGACCGTTTCTTCATTTTAGATTAGGATCCGGCCTGTTTCTTGGGCCACCTTCAACTATGTAAAGTAGGTCATATTGCCCTCTTGATTCAAGGGATGGCTGAATAGACTAAACCTCTTTAGAAAAATGTAAAAGACATATTGTGAGTAACACAAATCAGAAAAGAATAATTACAGCTCTTTTCAGAGTCTGCTCCCTACCTTGGTTTTATATTATACACGTGCATTCCTCTGGGTAACTCATATCCTCTTTAACCCTTGTACAATGTCCTTCCCTGTTTCTTCACTGCCTTTCTTCTCCGATGATTTTCATATTTGTGTCAAAATTAGCATAATATTATTTCCATTAGGAAGATCTTCCTAATCTCTAGACTAGGGAGGTTTCCCTCATCTAGGATTTTCATAACTGCTGGCTTGTTCACTATTAAAAAAAATCTGAAACTTTGTTTTGTAATGGCTCCCACTCTTGAAGGCAATGAAGAGATTTTCACTTATCTATTTCAGAAACCCAGATAAGTTCTCATCTGTAGCAGGTACACAGAATTGCTTATGTCCATAGGAGGTATATTAGAAAATTGTATATGTTTACCACCAGTAGTAATACAAATATCTTCTCTAGATATCACCTTCAAATGCTGTCTCCGTCTCAGCCGACCTAAACATATACGAGAGTTCCTAAAATTAGTCCAAAAAGTCAGGACTTTTTAAAAAATTGGAACAACCGAACTGTTCTACACAATAACCTTTCCTCCAAAAGATAACACTGGGTTTGTAATGTTATCTACTAATTTCAGACACCGTAACTTATTCTGAGTGTTAAAAAGTAAGGGGCCTGGAAATCAGTCCCGAAGGTCCCATTTGTCACCTCCCCAATGATTTGTTACAATTTACTGCTCTCCTATATATTTCAGGCCACAATAGACTCTCTACAGTGGTTGGTAGGTGGAGTGAAGTCTAGCATTTTGCTTATTAAATTTCCTATGATAGACTGTCAAAAGTCCCACCTGAACGCCTGTTAAATTGCATCAACTTCTGCACCCTCATATAATTACTTGGTTGCTGCCACAGAGAGCTATAAATTGTCTGATAAGACCCAATTTTCCTTTTAGCAGCCTGAGATACCATCTCCTATTCTGTTCCTTAAATGAGCCAAATTGTCTGGGTTTTTTTTTTTTTATACATAAAGGCTTTCAAAATCTTGGCTGTTTTAATCCAGTTCTCCGGCCTCTTATCTTTAAAACGCAATGCCTATTCATATTTTACATGATTATTCCATTTTCCACTCCAAATTCCCTGCCATCCATTTACTAGCAGCTTAATAACACCAATTAAAGCCATGAAGTGCTTAACAAAGGCATCTTTCTTCTAAGTCTCCAAACAAGTGAAAAACATTCGATTATCACATCTGATGTATGGGACTTTCACACCAGGTTTTACTGTAATTGGATAAGCTCTCTCTTACTTTAAGTCTCTCGTAAAAGTATACTCAGTCTGAGTGAGTGATAGAAATGTTTGATATCTATAAGAATCTTTTATTAGCTTCCCCTTTTGCTCAATCCATATCTTGAAAGTATTTCAGGGGCAGAGTTTTATGTTGTGCGGATTGGTAAGATGTACTAATGACTCTTTTTTTTATATTGCTCACCGTTCTACACATGTTTATCCTTTTTGGTTGTGAGGCTTAGCCTTTAAAAGCTGAACCATATCTCCAGCTCTTTGTTTTTGACTACTTGATACATTCTCAATGGGAACTTGATAACTATAGGAGGCATAGATAAACATGATCTAAGCATGATAATTACTGTGCAGCACACGCAATCCCCAGAACAGCATGTGGTACATTGTAAGCATTTAGCGAATATCGCTCCTTATAGCTCCCATTAGTTCTTGCTTTATATGAAGCCTATAAATATGTCATATTTTTCAACATCTCTGCTTTTTAAATATTTCTAAACAAAACTATTGTATGTTTGCAGGATAGTCGATGATGTCTCGGTACATTATGTAATGTGCCAATCACTTTAGATATATGTCTTCTCAGGCATGAATTCTTTCTTCCAGCTAGAAACATTCAAAGTCTTATCTCCAGGCTTTCCCAAAGGTCCTGTACAGGGTGTTACATATCTTGTCTCTCTTGTGATACCGCACATCAGAACTTTTTGTTCCTATCTGTGACTTGGCCATATTCCATCAGCTGTTCTCTTTCCCTGCGCCACCTCTCCACTCTCAAGCCCCTGAAAACTATTATTCGGCTGGCAGCTTCTATAAGATCAGTTTTCATTTAAAAAGATCATTTATACAATACGTTTTGTTTATTTCCCTCCTCCAACTCTTCCCAGAACATCCTTACCACCCTACCCACTCAACTATTCTCTATTTCTGTCTGCCTTTCCCTCTCCCTCCCCCTCTCCATTCCCTTCCCCATCCCCTTCCTCCCTCTCACTGTCTGCCTGTCTCTTTCAAAACCAAAATCATCACAAACAAGCAAAAGATGAATGAAAATGGTCAAAACAAAACATGATGTTTCTTGACTTTTGGCCAACTATTCCTGGGCCTGGAGGTTACTCTGGAGTGTGATTGATATATACGCAATGATATTCCATTGGAGAAAACTGAATTTCTCTTCTCCAGTGAGTATCAATTGCAAATTGCAAATAGTTTCTCTGTTAGGGTTGGGATTCCTTGTTCACTTGCCCCTCTGAGTCCTGAGACTATGTCTGACACGAACTTGTAGGAGACTTATATGTGCTTCAATTGCCTCTATGAATTCTTGTGTGCGTGATTCCTATTGTGTCTGGATGACTAGATTTCCTTGGAGCCATTTATCACCTCTGACTCTTATTCTCTTTCTGCCTCCGTTTCTGCATAGACCCCTCTGCCCTGAGGGGGAGGTTTGATGAAGACATCTGGTTTAGGACGGAGTGCTACAAAGTCTGCAACTGTACACGTCACCCAGTTGTGGACATCTTTCAATGTCCATCTTTCGGGAAGAAGCAGTTTCTCATTTCTATATTCCCCATGTGTGTAAGAATGTATCGGGTTTATCTTTAGGTTGATTCTGTCCTTTGGAATGTCTCATATTTAATGAGGAACTGTCAAATTTTATAAAATATTAGTGTGCAATCCTGATGCTCAAGAGGCTGAAACAAGGAAGGTCCTGAAAACAAGATCAGTTTGGACTATTTATCAAGACACTGGCTCAGAAAAATCAGCGTTTATGAATTTTTTCATGAGTTAAGAATCCAGACATTTTTATCCCTTAGAAAAGTACTTTTCGCTCTTAGATTATTATTTATACTCCAATACTCTACCATTCCTGTCCTAAGGTTTACATAGGCTGCACATTAGCTAATCTGAACACTACACAGAAAATGCGAATGCACATCATGGAATTGGACAGTCCCGTATTCATGGAAAGAGGTGAAGCAGAGCTCCTTTTTCTCAACTTTATGATGGTTATTACCTACTATGGTTAGCTTTAACATGAGCATTTCTGAGCATGGAAATGAAATGTACAAAGCAAAAGGTTTGCAATATAAAAAGGTCTGGAGCCTGGACTTTCTAGCTGTGTAATTTACCAAGGGAAAGGTTTGTAACATTTCAGATTTTCTCTTCTTATTATTACAATGAGCAAACATGCCTGCATGCATGCATGTGTGAGGTGTGTGTGTGTGTGTGTGTGTGTTTGTGTGTGTGTGTTTATGTGTTTTCTTAGATGACTGCAAATATTCGTATGGTATGGCATGTTCGTGGACATTAGAAGAGAACTTAAAGGATTAGATTTCCCCTTCCACTCTGAGACATGTTGTTTTGCTCTCCACTGTGTAATCCAACCTATCTTCTCTGAGAAGTGGCAGGAATTCTTCCGTCTCTGTCTTCCATCTCTCTATAAGAACACTGGGGTTTGAAATGGAAATTATCATGTCAAACTTTGGTGTGGGTTCTGCCAATCTAAACACAGGTCTTCATACTTATTTTCCTCTCTCTCTCTGATGACAAGGATTGAGAATGCATGAATAATCTGTAAAAGAGGATAGTTGGACACAGGAAAAAAGGGGATCAAGAACTAAGACTTGAAATACTCTAGTATAAATGTGTGCATTAATTAACTTCAATATACCACAAAAATGTCTTTTCTCATAATCTTGCAGGGTAAAATCTGAAATCTAGGTATTGGCAGTATTAGTTTCTTCTGTGGTTTCTTCCATTGATTTGTAGATTGTTACAATGAAACTTTCCTTTCCACTTCATATTGGATTTTTATTCATGCAAATGGTCTTGTTTATGAACATTAACATTGTAAAACTCAACTCCCAAAGAAGAAAATATCTTGATACTCTGGAGGTTAGAACTTCAACAAAAAAATTTTCTAGGACACGATTTGGTCTGTAACAATTTACAAAGGCAGAAAATTAGCCATGGCTGCAGAAAAGTTTGTGCGAAACTAGATAAAGTAGTGGGACACTGCTGTCCAGGACACTGTTTAGTCTGTACTGGCGGAGGTGAGACAGTAAGGTGGCGAATCTGGAAAGTGGAGAGGAATAGGATTGGCTCAGATTTCTACACCTGATAGTTCTTCTTTCAAAAGTATTCATTTCCAGATCTACAGAAGCTTGTTCCACCAAATAATTAAAGTCTGTGCTTGAATGTCATATCTCCAAATGGATACCAAACCGTACTCTGCTGAAGATTACTTACTCTCTCACTCTAGCAAAAACTTAATTTGTTGTGACCTAGTTTGACAGAGAAATACTCTGGGAGTGATACAATCTACTTGTTTAAAATTCAAAAGTAAAAAATGAAAAATATAAAGTAATTAGTTAAGTAAAAAATTTAAAGTCATAATATATTGGAGTTATGTTATATTTAACATTAATCTTCCATTTAATGAAAGTTTTATTATAAAAGACTTGTGGAGTTTTATTGTCATATTCTGCTTAGTGGCAATATATGTACTTATGTGAATGAAGGTTCAATCTATCTACAGACTGCTTGCATACACATGTGTACACAGATGTATGCAAACACACACACACACACACACACACACACACACACACACACACACACACACACACACCATGCACAGATAAACAAAGCAGAGGGTAAGAGAGAGAAAAAGTCTTCTTGTGGTACTTTCTGACAATCTTTCCCCAGTACCTTTTTCTGGGAACTTGGGCTGTGAGCAGATGCAATGGACCAGGATAACAAAAGAATATGTATAAGTGTTGGTGAAAATGGAAAATTAAAGTTGCAAACCTATCACTTAGTACAATCATGCCTTAGTTTTCCATTTATAAACTCAAAACATAACAAAGTAAAAAGTAAAATATCTGGGTAGACTTCACTTTCTACAGTGTAAGAGATGACTATAAATAGTATACTATTTTGTTTGTGTTATAACTATACATGTGAAAATTAAGATATTTCTGTATATATTAGCCACCTCCTTTATTTAACATAAATAAATATATAAAAAATTAATGAACAGTCATGCATAAAATATCATCTAAGTTGCATAAAAGGGGATAGATAATATCTGAAAATCTAAATGTCTCTTTCTTTTTGTTTGTTCAAGTTTGTGCCTTATAAAATTGAGCATCATTTGATCAAATAAGTTCAGAGGACAGTGCTACGCATGTCTGTGCCAGGAACATTTTCTGAAATTCCTTTTTTCATTCTAATATCAGACATTCTAGGAATTACCATGCCTATTTTCTAGATAAGGTAACCGAGTCACAGATAATGCTGATTTTCATCATTGTGATGATACAGCCAAACATTGGTGACAGAACATCCCAATCCAGTTATGATTAACAGAAAAGTCCACATTCACTTATTAAATAAATATACACAGTGATCTATGTTTATTAAAAGTGTAATATTTCTTAAAATCATCAATAAAACGATCAATAATTGGCTTGAAATAAACATTTCAAAATCACTATTTTGCATTTGTATGTAAACTCTGGACTGTAGATTACCTTCTATATTGGATAATTTCCTTGTCCAGTCAATTTCTAGTAAAAGTACATAAAAATACATTCATATATAAAAGCATTTTTTTTGAGACCTCAGTTATGCTTGGTGTATTAGTTCTATTTCCCATTTCTGTGACACAAAATCCTGCAGAAAGCAACTGAATGGAGAAGCGTTCATTTTTAGTTTATAGTTGAACGAGGTAGAGTCTACTTTGGTGAGGAAATGATGGAGACCGGAAAGAGAGGAGCTGGTCTCAATGCATTCCCAGCCAGAAAGAAGAGAATGAGAAATGATCTATAAAACTCAAGGTCTACCCATTGTAACTCCCTTGCTCCAGAAAGCCTGTTAGCTCAACAAACTTCCACAACAATGTCACCTGTTAGCAACCAAATATTCAAACACATAAGCCTGTGAGAGACATTTCACATTGAAACTACAACTCCCTTCCTTTGACTCCCATAAGTTTATGGCCCTCTACCTAACATTGCATAATGATTTCACTGTAACTTCAAAACTACTCAGAGTCTTACCAGTTCAAGCACTGTTGAAAATGTCAACATTCAAAGTCTCTACTCAGACTACATGCAATCTTTAAATTATGAACCCCATATCATCAAAAAACAAATTTTTAGCTCTGGGTAGGTGTCTAGGTTTTCAGTGTCAGGATGATTTCCTTCTTGTTGAGTGGGTCTGAAGTTCAATTAGGGAGATGTTGGTTACAATAGACATGTTAATATGCACAAAGGAAAACTCACAAGGCCTCGGCCCTAAGCAAAGAACTAAAGACAACTAAGGAATGCTGGCCCTGAAAAGATAATCTATTCCAGGGAAGTGCACAAAAAAATGGGTTATCCAATATCAAAAGGTCAGTCTTAAAAACATGTATAAAAATAATACTATATATAATGAATAGGTTGTATTTATGTATGTAAAAATATATATGTACACACATAAACACACACACACACAAAATGTAACAACAGTTAATGAAAAAGAGGCCATGAATTTGAACGAAAACAAGGCGGGGAGGTACATGTGAGGGTTTGGAGTAAGAAAAGAGACACAGGAAATGAAAAAATTAAAATCTCAAAAAAATACAAAAATAAAACCTTTGTGTGGTTATAGTATACAATGAAACAGAGTGATCATTCTCATCTCCAAATGATCTGGTCCAAACAAGACTGAGACTTAGTAAACATCAAACCATTTAGCTCCCTGTCCGACATTTGGGGCTTGTAATGGGAGAATCTGTGCTCCACAGTTCGGTGACCTGCACCACTGCACTTGGGAAGATGGTTTTGTCTGTCTGTCTGCTGTCTGTCAACAGTATACGTTGCTTATGTATAAAAATGTGCAAGTGAAACTGTATAAATGTGTGTGTAGAAGCTAAGAGGACATCTTGAGTGCCACTCTTCAGGCACAGGACACCGTAATTTCTCGATGGAATCCCTGAACAGCCTGAAACTAGGCAAGTGTGCTAGTTTGAGTGAATAAGAAGTCCCAGGGACTAACTTGTCTTCATTGCCTTAGCATTGGGATTAAAGCTCACTTCATGATACCTGAATTATTCTGGTTGTTGTCTATTAATTCTGGGAGTCAAACTCATGTCGCCATGGATGCCAGAATAGCACTTGTCTAACTGAGCTACCTCTCTATCCCAAGAGATTTTAATTTACTCATAAATTATTCATGTATATCAGTTATTATTTTATAAACAGATTATTTCTCATTTTATAACATTCCCTCAAATTGTGCATTTATCATTGTAGTCATCTCAATAATGCTCCCCAAAATGTATGCCCTATCCATGACACCAGAAAGATTTTATTCAAAAATTTTATTTTGAAAACATACATTAAGCAGATCCTAGTGAGCTCATCCTGGATTTACAGAGGGTTCTGAATCACAAAGGAAAGAAAAGACTTATTGGTCACAAAGCTGGGTGGAGATAGATTTTCAGATTACATGTAGACCAGAATTCTCTGAACATTTTAGAAGTCAACTAACACTTTGTAAGCATAGGGTCCGTACCATAGTTGTTAGAAAAAAATAGTAAGCGATGAGCCTAATTCCCTGTATAGTAGGTGTCTGGCGATTGAGTGGCAGTTTTGCATTGTGCTTATTGCTGTGTAACATTGCTTTATAACTGACCTCATTGCAACTTTGTAACTTAACTCCTAGTGGGCCTGTTCATTGGCCAAATCACATGTCTTAACATGCTTAAAACTAATTAGTCCAGTAGAATATGTTGCATATTGGTGAGAGAAATAAATCATAAAGGAAGAATATGAGTGATCTGAAAAAAATAATCTGAATATAAAAATTCATGCCACAAACTAAGTAACCACAGATTAAAGAAGTGTCAAAATAACTTAGAGAGTATTTTGAATAAAATTGAATTAAAACAAAACACATCAAAGCACATAGCATACCGTTAGAGAAGTTATATAAATGGAGAACTATAGTTTTAGATGTTAACACGAGAAAGTCTTAAACAAAATCGCCTTCTTCTAAACCTTTCAAATATTCTTGCCTCCTTTTAGTCCAATACATGCTACAATATGTACCTTATCTCTAATCAATCATAAAATTATAAGGTTCCTAATGTCTTCATCTCAATTTTAAATGTAAACAATGTAAAAAATACTCATTTTCACAGGCTCCAGTTTCCTGGAACTCACTACATAAAACATTTTGGACTCAAACTCAGGATCATTATTGAAATTACTACAATGATAAATGCATAATTTGAGGGAATTATAAAATGAGAAATAATCTGTTTATTTTATATTACTAATAAGTCTGAATATGTGTAATATAAGTGGATTGTCTCAGTAAGTAGGGAGTAATTATCCCCCTGTGCTGATGAAAGAGTGGGTTTGGTTTTTATCTAGTTTTGGTCTGACTCACTGACAAAAACACTAATGAGCAAGACAAACCTGGAAAATCTGGGTGGTTGCTTAGCAGAAGAAAATGAAAGAATATTAAAAACTAGAAGATCAAAGTTTTCCATTCATTTGTTTCAAATTACATATTTTATTGCTATTAATTATTATTTCATGAGTAGAGATTTCTCCTTATTAACTACAAATTTTTATTAGTCTAAATATGTGTTACTATAATTTATGCAGGTTGTCTACATCAAAATGCTAAAAAAGAAATCATCAAACACTCACACTGTGGTATTGGTCATGAGACTTGAGACAGGAAGTCTAACTAAAATACAAATTGAACGAATAAAAAAGCAGTTTCGATGTTTCATTTTTATCTACACTATAACAATAAAAATTTGAGTTTATTGACAGCTTCCATTAAATGCTCCAAGATAAGCAGACAATATAGTATTTTGTATCCAAATCTATTCTATAGATTATACATGTGATTTCCATGTAAAATAAATTTTAACATACATATCATGTGAACTATCCAGGGAACTTGGACCGTCAGCTAGATCTGTAATAAGACTGTACCTTTTTTTTTTTTTTTGGCATTACTGTCTCTGTTCCTCGGTGTTTGCTCTATAGCAGAATAGCTCTTATACCTGGACCTCTCTATTTATCCACTTTGCATTGTAAAAACCTATCACCTATCACTCTACTTCACCTACCTTCCTCCCACAAAATCCCAGCCTACTCCATGATGCTTCCTAGTCTGGGTCAGGAATTCTGGAAAACAAATCCATGTCAGCCTAAATGCCCATCTTCTATGGCCGGACAGATAACAGTGCTGTAATCTAGTTACTGTGTCACTGGATGAGAAGGCAGAAAGGTGCCTCTGTTGAGTACCTACTTAATTAATGCTGACTGGTACACAAGAGATGGCTCCTGATCACAAACATAGGCAACAACAGTACAGGTGGCTGCAAGAGAAAGGATAAAATGGTGCAAGTCACCAACAAGAAATGTAATTAATTGAAATTACCTGTTTTGCTAAACAAACTGAAAAGCAAGCCATAAAACAATTTTGTGTTTGTGGTTGTCAATGATTTTATGTATTAGTGCCATTCTTTTTTTTTTCAACACATCTTGTCTTTAATCTTTATTTTTTTATTAGATATTTTTTATTTAAATTCCAAATGTTACTCCCTTTCCTGGTTTCCTGTCCAGAAGCCCCCTATCCCATCCTCCTCCCCTTCCTCTATAAGGGAACCACCTCCCCTATTAGTGCCATTCTTGAAAGTCAGGTTATCATGACATAAAATATTATAGTCACATCTTTAATATAAAGGAAAATGAAGATTTTAAAGATATTGTGTTGAATAGAAAGAACCAAAAATAGGTTCAAGACCACTTGACACACATTTCTCTTCCCCACAGAAGAAATAAAAGCAAGGGTAAAGGTCAAAAGAAAGGGAGGTTCTATGTGCAGCCCAAGGGCTCCATCCTGAGCTCCAAACACATCCACCCAGCTGGCAAACAGCTGACTAGGCCATTTGAGAATCATTCAAAGTCAAGGTACTTGAAATCAGACCTGATCCTCCCTACAAAGATGATACTGGTTTTGATCCAGGTCCCAATGCCTTTTTGTTGCCAGACTTCGACTGTTTACAGGACAAACCTCGGAACTGCCTTTAAGTCCTTCCACACTGGGGCCTTCCCACTTTGCTCATTGCCATTGCTTCTTCCTTTCTCTCTTGTCTTCTGCTACTTTAGCCCAGGGATCCAGCACCCCACATTTGAAATGCTTCAACAGTCTCTGCTCCTAGCCCACCAGCTTTGCATAATACAAACCACAGACTTTCTTATCTTCTTGCTTTTTTTTCTTTTTTTGAGTAAATCGCCTTGGTGGTTTTGCTACTGCTCATTCTCGTTGCATTTTTAATTTGGCTTAAAAAGCAAAGTAATTTCTAAAAGAGCAGCTAGTGCTCTTAACCACTAAGCCATCTTTCCAGCCCCCTTTTTTCCTATTTATTTTCTAGTTAGAGGTTATATACTTTCTTTTAGTGCATTATTTTCACATACTCTATTGTCATTTATTCTGCATTCCCTTTGTTGAATATTAGAGAAAATTTTATATAATATATATATACACATATATGTGTGTGTGCTGAAAACAGATACTTTCTTTTTCCTTCATTAATTAATTTATTCATTTTTACATCCCAATCTCTGCCACCTCCCAATCCCCCTCACAGAGTCACTTCCTCCATCATCCCTCCCTTTCTCCTTTGGGAGAGAGGATCAGGGTCCTCCTCTGTATCCCCCCTCCCCGACCCCAGCACATTAATTTTCTGCAGAGTTAGACTCATGCCTATCTGAGGGATAGATACTGTCTTTATATTCTAATCTGTAAAATACAAGCCCCTAGGGAAAAAGTCATTTTTAAGACGTTTTTTGAGACAGGACCTTATGTAGCACACAATGATCTTAGATTTATTACGAAGCAGAGGTTGCCCTTGCATTCTGGGTCCTCTTCTCTCTGCCTTCAGTATTCTAGGATTACAGGCATGCGTATTCATGGATGATACAAAGTATTTTAATGTCACTTAGTTCCTCTCAATGTTGACAATGTTCTTTGCTTTTTTTTGCCGCCATAAATCATACAGTAGCAATTTGACTGTTAATTTCTGTTTGGAATAACACAAATGAATCAAATAGGTACTGTGATCTTTGATTTGTTCCTCACTGCATAGATCCTCTTGAATTGTCCACATGCAGTGAAGATTTCCCTGTGACAAACTCTAACTTTACTGAAAGTTTAGTGATGGATGGATGGGGCAGGGGGATGGAATGGAGAGGGAGATGAAAGAGGGGGCTGTGGGAGGGATTACCGGGAAAGGCACCTAAAACTCACGGTCATTTGGGGGAACATATTGAAATCTAATACAGTAGAAGCTTCTTAAATTATATACATATAAGAAAGTGATAAAAATGGAATCTACCGAAAGAAAAAGTGGGGAGGAGAACTGAGCTCCAACTGAACATCTTTCATTATCAAATAATGTTTCCAGTTCTGGGAATTGGTCACATCTAATTGAGTTGCTGGTCAAAAGGGCTCCATGAGAACCCCCAAAGATTAGCCCTATTCCATGACTATTAGGAGGCTATAGGTTGCTCTCCACAAACTGATAAGGCCCTGTCACTGAAGACAACTCCTACACGACTCATTGACCATGGAGAAGTAGAAATGTTGGTTACCTAGAGCCTTGAACCCTACTGATTAGTGTTCAGGATGGTAGAGGTACTTTTCGTGCTATGACAAAGGAGGAAGTTAAAGACCAACCCAATTACAAACCTTTCAGTCTAAAATGATGGCCTGCAAGCAAAATGTGTTAGTGAAATCATGGCACTAAGCTGGTGAGACTAACCACTATCTGATTGGATGTAAGGTCTATCCCATGAGACAGAAGTCATCCAGACACTGTTCAGGTGGCCCAGAGCAAGACAGGCCACCGAGCAAGTCATTCTGTGAAAGAATGACTCTTAATGATGTTCCGCTATATTCAGAGGTAAGTGACTTCCTGCTCAGCCATCATCCGATAAGCTACCTGAATTAGATAATAATAAAAATAGAGGCTCACAGCTAGACAATGGGTAGAGAGTAAGAGACCTCAAAACACTTAGTCCTAATTGGGATGTCTCCATCAATCCTTTTCCCTCAGGGCCCAGAGGACCCTGTGCAAGAAGCTATGAAATGGTTGTTGGAGCCAGAGGAAATGGAGAACATCAGTGACAAAAGGAATTCTAAACACACCGATGCCAGTGTACGCATGAAATCACAGAGGCTGTTGGAGCAAACACACAGCCAACACCGGTCTGGGACTGATGGGCACCCGGGACTGAGAGGGGAAGTGGACGAAAACCCATGAAGCTATTTCCATTTGATAACCACTCAAACGAACAGTTAGCTTTCTCTAAAGAGGTCTCACTGGATATGGGGCTGGAAGGGCAAGCAATTGGGAGAGCCAGACAGGAGCATGCATTAGGATGAGACTGGCAGGAGTTAGGACTATTGTCTCTTTGCTCTGGGCCTGTATGTCCCAGTGAAGTAAGCCTTATGACCCTTACCTCTGACACCCTTGAATTAGTCATGTAACCTTGTGGGCCAGATTACAGGTTAAACTTCCTCTCATACTGTAAGTACACACCTAGCAAACACCTGGGATTCCTCTTCATGTAAATAAATCATTCCCAGAACCTCGGTCCCAGCCAATAATATTCATTCTGAAAACTCCTATGCACTCCCTAAGATTTATACAGTTCTCGTTCACTCCCCAAAAGCTGTTTCACTGAAAACCATCTCCAGAGACTACATCTGTTCAGGACCCTAGTCCATTATTTTGAATAGGTTACTTATTATTGGTTTTTTGTTTGTTTGTTTTGTTTGACTATTTGTTGAGTTTTTATTTATTCTGCATATTAATCCTCTGACAGATTTACAGCTCCCATTCTTTTGGGCTTCTTCTTTGCCAGGTTAAATGTTTCAAAGCTATTGGCCCTAATTCTTGGGTAAATGTTCTACTTACTGTTTTTCCTTACACCAATATCTGCAACAAACCAAGGTCATTACAGATAATCATAAATGATCAAAGTCCACAGTTATATAGCCCTGTATTATTGGGTGCAAGTATAACTCTTGACCTTAAGGCTCAGGAATCATTTTTGAAGAAGGGGAGGGAAGATTGTTATGAACCATAGGTTCAAGGTAGCTTCTGTGATATTGTGTCTTCTAGATACATCAGAAGCTAGAAGCAAAAAGTACCACCTTCATAATTATCTAAATATTAGTTGAGCAAGGGCAACAACAACTGACATACTAGCATGGAAAAGGGAAAGTATTGGAGGCCTCAGTTCAACACTGAGAACTACAGCTCACGCATGAAGAAATGGTAAATAAGAGTGAAATACTCTTCCTCAGTAACAGGCACCCCAATTGCTTATCCAATAGCAAATGGTCTGCCCTGAAAACATATATGTAAGTCATATTACACATTCTGAGTACATTTTACACACACACATACATGTGTGTGTGTGTGTGTGTGTGTGTGTGTATTATAGGAATTAATAGAAAAATTCATGAATTTACAAAAGGGCAAGATGATATATGGGAGCGTTTTGGAGTGTGGAAAGGGAAGAAGAAAATAATTATATTATAATCCTAGAAGCAAAAGAAATAATGTTTTCAAAAAGTAAACTAAAGGAAATCCCAGTGTTCAGCTACATATAATGTTTAAAGACTGGAAGCATATTTAATTTAATAGGGATACATTTATAATAGATAGTAATAAAAGGCAGTTCCATTGGGCAGGAAAAAAAATAATTCATCCTAAGAAAGCCTGAAAATCAAAATATTTTCTCGGAACAACGGTGAATAATAAATAATTAAAATGTTTTTCCTCATAAATCCTGGTTGAGTTTTCTTAATTCCCAAATATGAAATACAGAATACCCCCCTAATTCAAGATTTTTGGAATACATGATTCTACAGTCCCATCTTTTACACCACTGAACTCTATTTCCTGTAAGAATAGATGGTTATATAAAATGACACTTAAAAATATTACCTTTAGCTATGTTTAT